>NC_012871.2:17780653-18084612 GCF_000003195.3 Sorghum bicolor
GAAGGGTGTACCCGATTGAGTAGAAATTGATTGGTAATATAACTTTATTCATACATAAATATGTTATCAATATATCCTAAGTTTATTATGCCTTCCCTAGCAACGGCGACAAAAATGCTTGTTGACATTTACTACCGTCATCACTAAAAATAGAGATAAACCCTACTCCTAGTAATAACACCAGAAATGCACGGTATTTAATTAACTTGTCAAATAGCAATAAACCACTCTAACATTCCTAAGCACAAAGTAGGTTGTCATCCCTAATTATATTGCTACGAGTTTAATATAGATTCACATGTTCTACTGTAAAGACATAAAATAACATATATTTATATAATTATAAATTAAATGGGTTCTGCAAGTGGACAGATAATTATACCGTTGTAACATTTTACCTAGGGAAGTATCCAGGTTGTCGATTTATATTTATACCACTGGGAAGGCTAAGGATTAAACTATATTTATTATATTGAAAAGAAAAATGATATTACCTAAGTCTTATAATCTACTCATAGCAGACAGAGGTCACAAGATAAATATAGGTAAATAATAATGATAGCATAATCATCAAGTATCATAAATATGGATAATCATCAGAGCATCTACTAGTCATAATATTAGTTAGTCAATAGATAAACTAGGGAGTTGAATCTAAGGTAATTCTATAACTACGCCAATGAATAAATCTAATTAGTGCAATTACATCTAGAAATCATTGTTAACTTAACCCTATATCATAATTACATGTAAAGAGACATCAACTAATGAGGGTTTTAAGACGCAACTGTCACCTCCTTCGCGACCGTGCCCATGCTAGCCCTACGTACGGAGGCTGGACTACAGAGGAACCAACACAGCTGTCACCTACGTGGACTACCACATGACCCGACACGTTAGGGGGCACTCATAGACAAACAAGATATCTAGACACAAGTCTACATATTGTTTATCATCTACCCAACGATCGATTAGGTAAACGCTATACAAGCAATTATATGAATTTAATAAGATCAAATCAACTATCCTAGACATATAATCAAAGTAGATAATGACTAATGTAATTAAGAACATATGAATCTATTTAGAATAAAGTCTCCCTAATATACAATGAAATACTATAAAGTAGAACTAGAACTATTACTGAACTCTTGCGCTCCAGACCAACGCCAGGGGCTTCAGATCCCGATGAAGAACTAGATCTCCTCTACTTCTAATCTAACTAACTAGAACTATGAACTAGAAGGCTCTTGATGAACTTGAAGGCGCTTGATGCTTGATGGCTTGTGGCCTTGATGAATAATGAGGTGTATCTCCAGGGGGTCTGCCCACGTATTTATAGTCCGGTGGGAGTCGCGCGCGTCGTCGGATCAAACCGACTTAACCAAGGGCCGATATGACTTCTCAAAGGCGATGGAGGAAGCTTCCAGAAGGGGGCACCAAACCCTAGAGGAGGGGGCCAGCCCACAGAGGGGTGGGGCCGGCCGGCCCCACCTGGCAGCCGCTGGCTCTCCCCTTGCGTCGGGTGTCTTCCAGAGTGTTCCTGAATCCTCTCGCACTGTTTCCCATGGCGGACACGTTTCCGTGTTTAATTTGTATTAGAGTCCCTCTTTTGTAGCTTTCTTGAAATTAACCCTGGAAAATACATAATATACAAAACTCATGGAAATTGTTAGTTTAAACCCTATACTAGTGTGTATTCATGATCTCCTTTAGGTTTAAAGTTATAATAAAAGTTGACATTATCGACCATCAACAACAAGCATAGAGATGCCACCCCAACAACAAGAGTCATATGTGATATGATTAGCAAGGAGTTGCTTACGATCTACCATGTCTACTAGCGGTGATGCTAAAGCTCACTAGTATACTTGTTAGTTGTGGGTCTTGAATCACTAAGTATCAATCGAGGGATATTGATTTTAGTGGGAGTAGATTTTATTTAATATCATTTACTCTGTCTTGGATACGTTGTCTTTGTATTTTGCATTACTTTGGTTATAGATTAATGGCACCCACCAATCAAACATTTACTCTGCGCTCAATTCTTGAGAAAGATAAGTTGAATGGAACAAACTATGTGGATTGGATCCGCAACCTGAGAATTGTTCTCAGGGCTGAGAAAAAGGAAGTGATTCTAGACACCCCATTACTAGAAGCACCTACTGATAATGCACCTGCTACAGAGAAGAACGCTTACAAGAGAGCATGTGATGCTGATCTTGAAGTGAGTTGCCTAATGCTTACTTGTATGAAACCTAAGCTACAGATGTAGTTTGAAAATAACCATACCGTGTATGATATTAGCATAGCGCTTAATGATATGTTCCAAGCTGAGGCTAGGACTGAAAGGTTCCAAGTCTCAAAAGCTTTTGTTGATTGCAAGCTAGCAAAGGGCACAACAGTTGGCCCACATGTAATCAAGATGGTTGGTTACACTCAGAGGTTGGAGAAGCTAGGCTTCCCAATTGGCCAAGAGTTGGCTACTGATTTCATTTTCTCGTCTCTTCCACCTAGTTATGGAAACTTCATCTCGAACTACCATATGCATGGGGTGGAGAAGGGCTTGAATGAGTTGTGTGGCATGCTGAAAATAGCAGAGGCTGACATCAAGAAAACTGCAGGCAGTAGCCAAGTGTTGGCTGTCCAAAACAAGCCTAACTTTAAGAGGAAGAAGGGCAATGCTTGGAAGAAGAAAAAGGGCAAGGCTAAAGATGAGATCCATAAGCCAAACCCACCTACGCCCAAGGCTGGCCCAAACGCTGATGCTGAGTGCTTTCACTATAAGGGGAAAGGTCACTAGAAGAGAAACTGCAAGTTGTACTTGGTGTCCTTGAAGAAGGATAGCGTCCTTGTTGTTTATATTACAGATATTTTCCTCACTGACTCTTATATTAATTCTTGGGTATTTGATACCAGATCGATTGCTCATATTTGCAGTACGATGCAGGGAATGATAAGAAGTAGAAGCGTTGAAAAGGGAGAAGTTGATTTCCGCATGGGAAATAATGCAAGAGTTGTTGTGTTGAACATTGGGACGATGCAACTGCATCTACCATCAAGATTTATTTTGGAATTTAATAATTGGTATTTTGTTCCTAGTTTAAGTCGAATCATTGTGTCATATTCATGTTTGATGAAGGATGGTTATTCATTTGTGAGTAAAGACAATGGTCGTGTGATCTCTAAGAATGACATATTTGTGGCTTATGCATCCATTTTGAATGGGTTAAAAAATCTTGATGATGCACCTATCTGTAATGTTAGTGCTAAAAGGGCTCAGCTTAATGAGTTAAGTCCTACTTATATGTGGCATTGTCGTTTGGGTCATATAAGTGAGAATCGCATGAAGAGGCTCCATGATGATGGGCTTTTAACTTCGTTTGATTTTGAATCATACGAGACATGTGAGTCTTGCTTCAGGGAAAGATGACCAAGGCGCCTTTCACAGGTCTTCCTGAGAGAGCATCTGACTTGTTTGAACTTGTATATACTGATGTATGTGGACCAATGAGCACGATAGCTAGAGGTGGATTCCAATACTTCATAACTTTTACTGATGACTTTTATATGTGTACTTAATGAAACATAAGTCTAAAACATTTCAAAAGTTCAAAGAATTTCAGAATGAAGTAGAGAATTAACGTGGCAAGAAAATTAAGGCTTTATGATCTGATCGTGGAGGCGAATATTTGAGTCATGAATTTAGCAATCATCTAAAGAGTTGTGGAATTGTTCCACAACTTATGCCACCCGAATGCCTCAGAGGAACGGCGTATCCGAGCGACGTAATCGAACTTTGTTGGACATGGTTTGGTCCATGATGAGCCAGACGGACCTACCTTTATCATTTTAGGGATACGCTCTAGAAACAACCGCTTTCACTTTAAACAGGGTACCATCTAAGTCTATAGTTAAGACACCATATGAGATGTGGACTGGTAAGTGTCCCAGTTTGTCTTTTCTGAAAATTTGGGGTTATGAAGTTTATGTCAAACGACTTATATCAGATAAACTAACACCCAAATCTGCCAAGTGCTTTTTTGTGGGATACCCAAATGAAACTTTAGGGTATTATGTCTATAACTGAATAGAGGGCAAAGTGTTTGTTACTTGAAATGGTGTTTTCTTAGAGAAAGAGTTTCTCAAAAGGGAGAAAAATGGATAGAAGGTTTATCTTGAAGAAATTCAAGATGAACCAGTTGGGAATGACTCTACGAGCGATGCTAACATAGCAGAACAAGTTATACCCGTGGTAGTAGAAACACCACCAGAACCACGAAGATCAGCAAGACTTCGCGAATTGCATGGGGGATTGTTATTGTTAGACGATGACAAACCTGCAAATTATGCAGAAGTAATGATGTTCCTAGATTCTAAGAAATAGCAAAGTGCCATGAGATCTGAGATAGATTCCATGGGAGACAATCAAGTTTGGAACTTGGTTGATCCACCTGATGGGGTTAGACCCATAAAGTGCAAGTGGATCTATAAAAAGAAAAAGGATATGGATGGAAATGTTCATGTTTATAAAGCTTGACTTGTCGCAAAGAGTTTTAGGCAAGTTCAAGGAATTGACTACGACGAGACTTCTCGCCGGTAGTGATGCTTAAATCTTTTTGGATCATTCTAGCAATCGCTGCATATTTTGATTGTGAGATATGGCAGATGGATGTTAAAACAGCCTTTCTAAATGGAAATTTGGAAGAGGACGTGTATATGATATAGCGTGAAGGTTTTGTTGATCCTAATAATGCTGGAAAAATATGCAAGCTTAAGAAATCCATTTATGGATTAAAGCAAGCATCTCGGAGTTGGAATATTCGTTTTGATGAAGTGGTCAAAGGATTTGGCTTTCGTCAGAATGAAGAAGAACCTTGTGTTTACAAGAAGGAAAGTGGGCGCTATTGTATTTCTAATCTTATATGTGGATGACATATTATTGATTGGGAATGACATTCCAATGTTGCAATCAGTAAAGACTTCACTGAATAATAGTTTTTCTATAAAGGATTTAGGAGAAGCAGCATACATTTTGGGCATTAAGATCTATAGAGATAGGTCCAAAAGGCTAATAGGATTAAGCCAAGATACATACATAGACAAGGTGTTGAAACAGTTCAACATGGAACAATCTAAAAGAGGGTTCTTGCCTATGTCACATGGTATGCGTTTTAGCGGTAAGCAGTGTCCTTCATTAGATGAAGAGCGCAAACACATGAGTAAGGTTCCATACGCTTCGGTAATTGGTTCCATCATGTATGCAATGATATGTACTCGCCTAGATGTCCCATATGCTCTAAGTGTTGCGAGCAGGTACCAGAATAATCTAGGTGAAAGTCACTGGACACTTGTTAAAACCATTCTTAAGTACTTGAGAAGGACTAAAGATGTGTTCCTAATCTATGGAGGTGAGGAGGAGCCTGTTGTAAATGGTTACACCAATGCTAGCTTCCAAATCTCAATCAAGTTTTGTGTTCATGATAAATGACTAACAAAGGATAGGCTTGGGGGAGTTTATTGATGATAATTAACTCCAATTTTTAATCGGAAGAGATATGAAACAATGTATAAAGTAAGGTTATAGGGATTTATTCTAATGAGTTCCATGAGTTGTATTGTTCTCACTTGTCTTACAGGATATTCAATCTTTCACCATATAAAAGTATCTCAAGTGAAGAATCTGAGCACACCATTGTGAAGAGCTCGTCGAGACGATCGAGACGGTCATATCATTTGCTATATTTGGAGCATAAAAGAGAAAGTCCTCGATGGATATGACTCGGAAGACTCTAGAAGACCCTAGAACCATCATCATCACAAGACCAGGGGCTAAACCGACAAAATTCCATAGCTCTATATAATAATATTTTCTAGGGATTTATACAAAAAGTGGGAAAGGAAATAATCCATCCATAACAAGACACATTGCGCAAACAAATCAAAAAGTGGCACTAGAAGGACATAAAGACACCAGAAGGCACAAGAACAAAGCGGAGGATTGGAGGTCGCCAAGTGGGGCCAGCTAGCCCCACATGCTAGGCCGGCCGGCCGGCCTGTCCTCCTACCAAGTGGGCTCTCCTTCTTGTGATGGCCTCCAACCAACCTCTATGATGCATCTTGACCACTGTTTCATGTTGATTTGATCCAAGGGTTGTGGTTCATCCCATTGGACTATATAAGCAGAGAAAGACTCCCCTTGGAGGCATCGATCTCATATCTCATATGCATTGTTTAGTTCAAAGGTGTCCCTTGAAAGGATAACCTAGAGCTCCACCAACTTGGGCATATCTAAAGCATAAGAATAGAAATTAGAGGAGTCAAGCAACGCTTGGATTCCAGATCTAGTTGCAAGGAGGCTAGGTAAAGCATTGTACTTCTCTCTTGTATTCAATATTGTTAATCTATTTGTGTTATTTATCTTTTAATTCATTGTGTTTATCTTCTAGTTCATCTTTTGTTCTTCTAGCTCATCATCTAGATCATCTAGTTCTAATTTTAGTCAATTGTCTAGTTCATGTTTTCCTCTAGTTCCTATTCTAGTTTGTGTATGAGTCAAATACTTGATATGTAATTCTATATTCATAATTATAATGTTCGTTGCCTACATTGATTATATGTTTAGTATAGTTGGATTAGTTTCATGTATGCTCTCGTTCGTGTAGCGCTCAACCTGATGATCAAGGGGTGGGTGGTAGATATTGTGTAAGCGTGGTGCTTATACATTATTTATCTGTAAATGCCCCATGGGCCATGTGGTAGATCATGAAGGTGACTATTATAGCTTTGTTGAGACCTCCGTAGTCCACTCCCCGAATATAGGACTAGTAAGGCTTAAGTTACGGGGTGATGTTCTGCTCTGTTCCTGACCCACCTGAAAGGTCCTAATATGGCTAGAGGGGGGTGATAGCCTATTTAAAAATTCTACAAACTCACTAGAGCAAGAGATTAGTAAATAACAAAGCAAAGCTTTTTGTTGTAGCTCTAATGAGGTGTTTACAAGCCACCTAACCAACAATTCTAGTTGCTAATCACTAGGCACACAAGAACTATGTTTCTACTTACACTAGAGAGCTACGAATAGCAAATTGAAGTTCAAGCTCTCTACTAGTAGCACATTGGAAATGCTCAAGTCATTGGATATAGCAATTTTACTGAGCCCTTTGACCTTGCCTTTGCCATTGTCACCAAATGTGATACTATCAACACCATTGTCATCATTTGTATTGATTGAATTGAACATCCTTGAATCACCGGTCATGTGTTGTGTGCACCCACTATCAAGCACCCAATGCCTTCCTCCGGCTTTATAGTTTATCTACAAAACAAATCAATGTTTCTTAGGTACCCATACTTGTTTGGGTCCTTAGAGGTTAGTGACTAAGCTTTTTGGTACCCAAATGGCCTTCTTCTTTGGACCCACAATTGGTGTACCAACAAACTTAGCATACACACACTTCTCACCCTTGGTAAGCACATAACAAGGACCGAAAGGAATGTAAGGTACATTAGCAATTTTCTTGTTCTTGTACATTTTGTTGCAATTAAGCTCTAGGTGCCCAACTTGCTTACATCTATTGCAATAACGACCATTGCTCTTCACAAAAGTAGTTTTGTGAGTTGCAAAGGCCTTGTTGCCTTTCTTGGGAGTATAGCCTAATCCCTCTTTGTTGAGAGAGAACCTTTGGCTACCCAAGCACTTTAGCAATAGGGCCTCACCACCATAGGCCTTGCCTAGGGCGTGAGTGAGCTCATCCACCTCTCTCTTGAGAGTCTCATTCTCAACCTTAGTTGAAAAAGCATAGGTGTCATCAACACTAGAAGTGGAGGTAGAGTTAGTTGTGGTGGATGAAGACCTATAAGAAGAGTTAGTGGCAACAACAATAGGTGGGTTGGGTGATTCTTTAATTAAGTCACATGTTATGCCCACATCACATGATACAACAACATTTTCCTTGTTCTATTCTAACAACAAGGAGTGAGCTTTTTCAAGCTTGATGTGAGCCTTGCCAAGCTTCTCATGGGCATCCACTAGCCTCTCATTATTAGCATTAAGCTCATTAAAGGATTGCTTAATAGCTTTTAACTTCTTGGTTAATTCTTTGCACTTCTTGTTTTTAGAGTGAATAAGTGAATTGGCTTGTTCTAGCATGTCCATCAGTTATTCATTAGTGAATTCATTTTCATCATCACTATCACTATCATGTTCATTTTTATTTTCACTTTTACTTTTATCATATTGTACCTTGTGGCCCTTGGCCGTGAAGCATGAAGGAGTGTCGAAACATGATGGCTTGTTGTTAATAGCAACACTAGCAAGTGCCTTCTTCTTGGATGCCTTGTCATCATCACTTGAATCATCATCTGAAGAAGCATCACTATCCCATGTCACGACATAGGATCCACCCTTCTTCTTCTTCTTGAAGACCATCTTCTTCTCTTTCTTTTCTTTCTTCTCCTTCTTGTTCTTCTTGTCATGCTCATCATTGTCACTATTGTAAGGACAATCTGCCACAAAGTGATCTTTTCTCTTTCTTGATGATATTCCTTCTTCTTCATCATCTTGCCAAATTTGTGGACAAAGAGCGCTAGTGCTTCATCATCACTATCATCTTTGGAGCACTTCTCATCACTTGATTCTTCCTTCTTGGCCTTGCGCTTGTTCTTGCTCTTGGATGAAGAGCTAGATTTGAATTGATATGACCAAGCCACCAAGCAAGATGTCACAAGCTTCAAGTCAAGCTACATCCACTCAAGTTTCACCTACATCGACACCAGCCCAAGTCATCAATGGACCGATTACACGTAGTCGTGCAAAGAAGCTACAACAAGAGGTCCACGCGCTATTTTGTGAGATTCATTTTAACACTAATGAGAATTATATACTACCTAAGTGTTGTATCTTGATTGTACTCAGGTATATAGAAGAAGAGAAGGATGAACCGGACCTGAAGAACGGACCAGTGCAAGTTCCAGTGGACGTCAAAAACGGACCAGTGCAAAGAAATCTTCATAACTTTTTAGTCACAAAAGCTATGAAGGTTCATGAGGACTTGTTGGAAATCTTGTCGAGTCTACTTTCCAATGAATCTAGTGGAAACCAATTTGGATAATCCACATTGAGTGTAGACTAGAATTAGTACACACTGCTTAGAAGGTCAACAGTCTGTCGTGACAGAATGTTGGTACAACTTGCCAAGTAAAACTGTACCAATCTACGATGTTTCATGCTGGTTGGCATACATTGCTGGAAAGCCCTTTGAGTCTAGTTTCACATCCAAGAAACGGTTCATCATTTGGACTTCCCAATAAAAAGTTATGGTCAGTTTATTGGAAACTACTCTGAAGGCCAACAGTCATGCGAAGCCACTTCGGGAATCCATTTCGAGGCGACCTTTCATATTGCCTTCCCTGAGAAACTCTATTTCGTTTTATACCTATCTAGCAGGGCTGTTGCTAGTATAAATACCCCCTAAGACTCTTTGTAATCTAAGACTTTTGATAATTGAAATACAGAACCCCTTTTGTTTAGCTGTGTGCTAACAAATATTCAGAGAGTGATCTCTACCCCTTGCTCTTGTGATTTCCTTGCGGGATTACATAGGCGGTGGCTTCATCCGCTCCCAATTGGTGCTCCTACTCCCTTCAAGGTATTCCTTGATTGATTGTAGGTTGTGTTGGTTGGTTCTTTGAGAGTGTGGTTGGGCGAATCCTCGATTCAGGTTGCCGGTTAAAGACGGTGGTTGGCTTTGAGTTTTATTTGCCAGGTTGCACTAGTTATCGTTGCTTGCAGCAAGTTATCCGGTTGTTCTTCAGCTAGTTATCGGTGTTCTTTCTACGTCGTGAAGATCGAGACAATGAGTCGCATCATGAATGCTACACTCTTCTTCTTTTTGTCATCATCATCCTTCTTCACAACCTCATGATCATCATTGTCATGATCATCTCTTGCTCCATCAGTTGGCATGTGCCAACCACATTAAGTCTAGACACACTTAGTATAGAGGTTAGTACTAGGGTTTCATCAATTATCCAAAACCAAACTAGGGCTTTCACCACCTTAGCAATGTCTCCAGAGTATAAATATGAGATTATTCTAACCATGATTGCTAAATGTAACTAACTATTCAATGTAGCTCAATGACCTATAGTTAGAATAACACTATGAATTAGTCTGTATTTTCTAGTTCTTTCTAAAGTCATGCCTAAGTAGGAAAATGCTCGATGGAACTTTTAGGATTACCTTGATCTGTTATTAATTATCCTTTATTATGGTATGATTGATCCTTGTTTTGAGTATTGATCTAGTCGAACTCTTATCACAAATGTAAGTCATAGCTTTTATTCTTTATACCTCCAAGTGCCTTCTAGTGGTAAAATTATAAATAACGATACCTAGAACTTTTGTGCGTGAAATGCTATAACAGGTGTATTTTATTTGTGTGCTTGCAGATAACTTTTATTCATTCGCTATAGTGCTATGATCATAAGTACAACATCTTTTGGTGTTGTGTGGGGGATGACAACCTGACTTAAGGAATGCTAAGAGATGTCCCGAATATTTCTAATGCCTTTGTTAGGAAAGGGTTTGACCCTCTTATTTCTAATTGTGTTAGAAATACCAACATGGATCAAGTTAGGAGCGTGTAAGACTGCATGACCCTAAAATGAGGTTGGTAGGTTGTAATTCTACAATAGTGATCTAGTAATGAGCTTGATTCTCTTGATGGAGACTCGGCTAACCCATTTTGTGTATGGAAATATGGGACAAAATGCTGGACTTGGATTCCTAAGGCCATACAATAATCATTGAAGGCACAGGAGGAAAATTCAGCAGCATTGTCCATCCTAATGGATTTGATTTGATGTTCAGGATGTTGCTATTTGAGTTTGGTAACTTGCACAATAATTTTGGCAAAATCATAGTTCTATGATAATAGAAGAGACACATGAGACCATCGTGTGATGCGTCTATTAGAACCATGAAGTACCTGAACGGTCCGGATAATGGATTATCAGACCACATATGTCTCCTTGAATGTGTTCAAGGAAGTTGAGTGGTTCAACTTTTATTTTGAGGGAAAAGGGCCTCAAAATTAATTTCCCGGTTGCACATGTGGTGCAAGTATAATCTAAGGCTTGGAGAAATTTTGCATTAGTTAGCGAGTGACCAACAGAATTGCTAGTAATTTTTCTCATCATCCCTATGCCAAGGTGACTAAGGCAATCATGCTAAGTTTAGAATGCACTGACATTCTGAAAAATTACATTGTACGTAATATGTTGTATGAGTTTTATGTAAGAATAGTATAATCCGGACGAAGTTGAGGGAATTCTTTTGAGAGTATCTCTGCCATATCTATTATCCTTTGTAATGAGAAGGAACTCCTTATTATTTTGGTGATGGGTTTTGATATGATACCCATTTTTGCAGATATCTTTATAACTCAATAGGGTACGAGTTGAATCAGGATACAAAAGTGCATCCTCAATTGTGATCGATGTACCCATAGGGAGCGTAATAATGGCTCGTCCAGAGCCTACTATTATGGCATCACGCCTAACGATTGTTAAAACATTTCCTTTGCTCATTATAAGATTTTAGAAATATTTTATGTCCCTGAGTATAGAGTTAGTGGTGCCACTGTCCACTAGGACATATTTCCTCATCCATCAGATTGACTCCCATATAATCTATGAAAAATAGATAATGTAATAGAGAATAAAATTCTCAACATGAATATATATGAAATATAAACATATAATTGATATTAAATTGTGCATAAGACAATGAATATCAAATGTATGGGATAAAAACAAATTTTTAATTTTTACAACCCTAAGGAAAAAAATGTGAAAATCTAAAAAATGACTATCAATGTAGTTCAAGTCACCAAATAGATCATCAGAAGTATAATCGATGGTCATGTTGTTGGCGGAGTCATCTATCATGCCTTTGTTGGTATAAATTAACTGCACTCCATTTAAATAGATTTAAGTAGGATTATCCGCAAGCGCATAGATATCATACCACTGTCACATTTTACCTAGAGGTTTTAAATATCGAATCCATAGGGAACAGTTGTGATGATGACATAGTATATAGACTTAACCCTACAATTAGGCTAGATCATATCAAAAAAAGAAATAACTAATGCACTCTGGTTCCGACTCCGTAAACTTTGTATAATATAGTCTTATCGGGTAAGTAACCAGAATACGAGGAGAATCAGAGTAACCCCCTATTAGGCACCTATAAGCCTGTCAATCCTATCAACGGGAAGTATACTATAGAGGAATCAACGCACCTATAAAGTCACCTACGTGAACTACCACTGTCCGGTTGATCAGGGGACATTAACAAGTAAACCTAGCCTAGGCACCACGCCTACACTACGAAATACTACTTCAACTAAGTTACGATCAAGATCAAAGCACTCAATATGAGTTGTGAACCAAAGAACAAATAAGAACAAGATGCTTGCTTAAACTAGAAGGGTAAGTACAAAAGTACCTCAGAACGCAGCTTTGGGCGAGGGAACTGAATCTAGAAGAATACAGCCACGAAGAAGCACCAACAGGCCGAAACTCCTCCAGAATCTCTACTCCTCTACTTAATCTCTCTAATCTCTAAACAAGACTAGATCTAGAAAAACTAGTCTCTCCTAATTGCTACATCTAGATGAACTAGATCTAGATGAACTAGAACTAGATCAACTAGAGGGACCCTAACCCTAATTATGTGGAGAATATGAAGCACCAGGGTGTAGAATGCCTCCAGGGAGGGGGGTCTGCCCCTCTATTTATTGCCTGATGGGATCGATGTGCGTCGTAGGATCAAACCGACTTAACCAAGGGCCGAGATGCATCAAAAGAGGCGGTGGAGGAAGCTTCCGGAGGGTGGCGGGCATCGGGTGAAATAGGGCGCTGATCGGCCCCAAGGTGGGGCCGGCCTGCCCCACCTTTCCTCCTCCACGGCTCTCGTTCCTTCGGGTGTCTTCTAGACCCTTTCTGAGTCTTCTCGTGATGTTTTCCATCGCGGATGGGGTTCATGGTAATTATGCACTAGAATCCCTTTATTCAGCTCTCTGTGAAATAAACCCTAGAAAATACAAAATATGTAAAACTCGTGGAAATTGTTAGTTTAAACCCTATACTAGTGTGTATTAATGTCCTCCTTTGGGTTTAAAGTTCTAATAAAAATTGACATTATTGACCGTCAACAGCCATCAGGGGAAGAGGAGGCACCATTGTGTTGCTCGGTTCCACTTGCCCAATCATTAAAGTGTGCTTCAAACAGTTGTCTACCTTGGTTGGAGCATCCTTGATTGGAGCATCCACGTCCCACGAAATGCAAGTACAGTTCCACCAGGTGCTTAGTGGTGTGACATTTCTTAGTCCGGTGGTTGTAGCAACCACACTTTTTACAAGTTGAGGACCTGTCTTCCAACTTGGAATTGTTGCCCTTGCCCTTAGCACCTCCTAGCTTACGGGGTCCCTTGTGCTTGTTTTTGCCTTTAGAGGGTCTAGGATTGCCACTCTTGTTGATATCCTTTAGTGTCCATTTCTGAGCATTAGCATGTACTTCTAGCAGGGGCTTGGCACCGACAGGGCCTTGATTAGAGTTCCAAATGAGGAGCTCATTGTGCTTCTTAGCTTGGAGTAATGTTTCAATGAGCTTAGAATAGACTATAAACCCCCTTTAACTGTATTGTTGCTGGAGTATCATATGAGCGGGAAGGATGGTAGACAAGGTCTTTTCAATTTTCTCCGCGTCTGATGGCTTCTTTCCACAAAACTTCAGTTTGGAACTAAGTTTTGCCTGGCATGCTTAAACCTCATTCATAGATTTGAAATCTTGAATGCGGAGGTGGTTTCACTCATGAGTGGCCTCCGGGAGTATAATAGCCTTTTGTTGCTCATACCGTTGTTGCAAAGCAAGCTAGAGAGCGCATGAGTCCTCTTCCATCAGATATTCACCTTTGAGATCAAGATGCATGTGGTTCCTTATGATGTATAAGGCATGGTACTTGTTTGAGTCAAACAATAGAGTATCTCCCTGTTTGGGAGTCTCAATTGCCTTGTACAAAAAAAATGTATAATTAGATAATTTTAACTCTATTTCAAAAGGAGAAAATTTTAGGGTGTTACAATATTCCATGTAACGATAGACCCACTTTAAGATCCATCGCCCACGTAGGGAAGTTGTGTCTATACAAAGCTAGCTCGGCAAATTCCTTCTTAGAAGAAATTTGGGCATCAGACTCTTTGGTGGCCATTGTGCCTACATGTTTATTTGCATTAAATTAATTAATTGTGGGATTATAAAATTAATAAGAATGTAATTGTGCATATAAAGCAATGTAAAAATTGCGTATGTAAATAACAAGGTAAACTTGTATATGTGAAGCAAGGTAGACTTGCATATGTTTTATGGCATTTTAATTTCTCATTTTGTGGAACATAGGTAGTCACCATGAGGGTGTACATGTTTTGTATTTTTCACGTTGGGATGTAGTCCTTGTATATTTATTATTAACTTTGGGAGAGCACTTTGAGGAATAAATCCTGCAGTGGTATGAGTACTACCTTGTGGTCACCAAAAAAATAGTAAAGCAACATGACATCTAGTGAAAAATCATTCCAAATAGGGAGAAATATTTGACCATAAAAATATTTACATATGTACATGTGATAGAGAATTATAGACGCATTCGATGATTCATAATATGATTGTGAAATGTAAATATATACAATGTAGCAGTTGTACATCAGTGTCTAAAATTATAGAAAAATTAGACTAGTTAGCTGATGTAGTTTAGGGAAGGAAAAACAAATTCTATGTAAATAGATAGCTAATTCAAAAAGAAAAGCCAATAATAACTGACCCAGGTTGAAAGCTTGCAAGCCTCAACCTATGCCTAGGCTGCCATTTTAGCCTAATTGGGGGGAGAGGATTGGGCCATATATAACCCACAAGCTAGGGTTCGCCACCGGTACCATGGGCGACTCTAAGCCGCATCCACTGCCAATCTAGGAGGGGGCACGCCCTTGCACATAGGGGCCTGCCTCGGGGCATAGACCAGCGTCCCCCATGGGCCTTCAGATAGGGGAGCAGCTCCTAGTCGTGCCGCTCTGGTGTGGCGAAGGCGGATGGTGTCGGTCGAGCTTGCCGCATCATGGCCGCGGCTGGAGCGCAAGGGCTGCGCTAGGGAGCCGCGCTGCCGGGTTGGGCCGAGTCCCGTGTGGGGAGGCCGAGCGCCACCACAACTACATCTCGTTGTGGAGGGCGGCTTCAGGGCCAGTCACATTCAAGACCTTGGGGGCCACGCCGCCGGTCATGCTGCTTGCCTGAGGCCACACGAGGGCTAGGTGGAGCCACGCTTGGGCCACTCCTAGCATGCCTGCGCGGGCATAGAGCCGCGGCGAGGCGAGGTGCCTTTACCAGGGCTGGGTGAGCTATGACGATGCCACGACGTGAGGCCATGGCAAGGTCATGCGGGGAATCCGTGTGAAGGCCACAGGGCCGGTTGCTGCATGCAGGGGCCATGCTGAGGCGGGTGTGCCTCCTCCCTCTTTCCCCATGGAAGATCTCAGGCCAGAAGAGCGCGTCCCCGAGCTATAGGCCCATGGAGGACGCTGGTCTACGTGTGGTGAATATGTGAGGGAGGAGTTGGTAGCAGTGGTGGTTGTACAACGAGCACCGGGTCGATGAAGTACGTCGGCAGTCGAGGCGGTGCCGACATTCACGCCACGATGGTCGGTGGAGACAGACGACGTGGAGGCAAACTATGTGTAGCCTCCTCGAGAGATGGCATCAGCATTAGGTATTGGATCGGTGATAGCGGACCTATGCCCAGTGATAGCCATTGCTGGCCGGCCACCATGGATGGTGGCGGTGGTGGGCATGGGCTGTCACCATGGAGCAGACACCTTGGCCAGGTTGGAGCAGACACCTTGGCCAGGTTGGAGCCGACAATGTGAGGATTGACACTGGAGGCACCAATGGAGTCGGTGCTGGAGACACCGACGGTGTCGATGCCCTTAGAGGTGGTGCCATGGGCAAAGCCATGGATAGTGCCACGAACGGAGCTACGAACGACACCACCGAACGCCACGAAGGAAGAGTGATGTTTGCACACCGGTGACTGTTGACGGTAATTAACTCCAATTTTTAACCATCAACTAACCACAGGAGAGACTTAAAATAACTTATGAAGTAAGGTTATATGGGTTTATTCTAATGAGTTCCACGAGTTGTGTTGTTCTCACTTGCCTTGCAGGATATTTAATATTTCACCATATAAAAGTATCTCAAGTGAAGAATCTGAGTACACCATAATCCATCATAGATCAATTGATCAGTCAATCATATCCCATAGTTCAGTTTAGAGCTCCACCAACTAGGGCATAGCTAGAAACATAAGAATAGGAATTAGAGGAGTCAAGCAACGCTTGGATTCAACATTGTTAATCTATTTGAGTTATGTCTCTTCTAATTTATTATGTTAATCTTCTAGTTCATCTTTTGTTCTTCTAGTTAATCAATTAGATCGTCTAGTTCGTCTTGTTCTTGTTCTAGTTCGTCTAATTCATTGTCTGGTTCATCGTGTTCATATCTAGTTTATGTTTCCTCTCTAGTTCTTATTCTAGTTCGTGTTTGTGTCGAATACTTGATATGATTTGGTGTAATTATATATTTATAATTATAATGTTCATTGTCTACTTTAATTATATGTTTAGTATAGTTGGTTTAACTTTGTGTTTATGCCCTTGTTCGTATAGCGCTTGCCCTTTGAATTTAGGGTGGGTGGTAGTAGTTGTGTAAGCGTGGTGATTAGATAATGCCTATCTGCGAATGCACCCTATGTTCCAGGTCATATGGTAGATCACAAAGGTGACAGCTTCGTTCAGTCATATGTAGTTCACTCCCCGAATGTAGGACTAGTAAGGCTGAGTTGCAGGGTGTCGTCTTGCTATGTTCCTGACCCACCTTAGCAATGTCTCTTGTGTATGAATACAAGTTAACTCTGACCATGATTGCTAAATGTAATTGCACTAATTAATGTAGCTCAATGACCTATAGTTAGAATTACTCTAGGAGTTAGAGTCTCTATTTTCTAGTTCTTTCTAGAATCACGCCCAAGTAGGAAAATGCTCAGAGGAACCATTTTGAGATTATGTTGATATGTTATTAATTATCCTTTATTTATGATTCATCCCTGTTTTGAGTATTGATCTAGTGGAACTCTTATAACAAGTGTAAGATATAGCTTTTATACCTCCAAGTGCTTTTCTAGTGGTAAAATTATAAATAACGATACCTGAAACTTTCCTAGGTAAAATGCTACAACGAGTGTATTTTATCTATGCGCTTGTGAATAACCTTCATTCATTTTCTATAGTGCCATGATATAAGTACAACCACATCTTTTGGTGTTGTGTTGGGGATGATAACCTGACTTAAGCAATGCTAGAAGATGTCCCGAATATTTCTAATACCTTTAGTAGGATAGGGTTTGAATCTCTTATTTGTAATCGTATTAGAAATACCAACAGTGACCTTTGAAACAGCGTCCTACAGAGAGACACCCGGGGTTCCTGTCGAGGTCGCGGCATTCGCCCCAAAGGCGATAGCCGCGATGCTCGCCGAGGATTTCCCAAATTCGTCTAGTGAGTGGGCCTTCTCCTTATTTGTTTGTGAAGAGTCTGCCTTTTTTATATTTTCATGGTTGCATATTTTGACTTTTTTCATGTATTCCTAGTGTGCGGCCTGCAAAAGAGCAACTGCCCAAAACTCATGTAATTTATTAATATAAACCCTATTTACTAAGTTTGGTGATTGTTTTAGGTCTTGTTTACTTCCAAAAATTTTTGCAAAATAGAAATAATAACACTTTTGTTTGTATTTGACAAATATTGTACAAATCATAGACTAACTAGGCTTAAAAAATTAGTCTGGCAAATTAAGGTAAACTGTGTAATTAATTATTTTTTTATCTATATTTAGTGCTCCATACATGTGCCACAAAATTTGATGTGATGGAAAATATGAAAAATTTTGTAAAATATTTTGGAAACTAAACAAGGCCCTAGTTTTTATATGAAAGTTGGCGATTAGACATTGGAGTTAAGGACCAACAATAATCAGTAGGTGTGTAATTCCCTTCCTATTGCTGACCGGCACCTGGAGCGCCCCGCTACCGCCGACCAGTGCTTGGCAATTTTTTTTTATTTTTAGCTCTTTTCAAAATAATTTTAAAATTTAACACTTAAAATTATTTTTTAAAATCTAAATTTTTTTGACTATACCATCATGCACAAAGCGGTTCTTGCACCACTATATGACACGTCACCGGATATCTTTAAAAGACGAAACCCGCACCAGACTCTCTCACATCTGATTTGGCCACGTCATCAAAATATCTTAGGCTGTTGGATCTTGATCGGGTGCACCCTTATCCACTGGCTCCCCTCGAGACCTCGCCTTCCCTCGCTGCTCGCAGGCCGGCGGCAACTGCACTTCTCGAGACATCCTTCTATGCACAGCTACAACATAACAAGGTACTGTAGGTCTTAACGACTATTGATTAATTATCTATTGCTTAGGCCTTGTTTAGATCCGAAAATTTTTTATATATTGACACTGTAGTATTTTCATTTTTATTTGACAAATATTGTCCAATCATAAAGTAATTAGGCTTAAAAGATTCATCTCGCGATTTACAGATGTTGACACCGTTTTTGGGCACATGTCCAGGATGGCAGGATAGGGTGGCAATACAATGCGGGTTGCTGATGAGGATGGTTGCCGATGAGGGAGAGGTTGAATGTGACTAAGTCCACAGGCAGTAGTATGGTGCCGATGGCTGGGTGAAAAGGTCTGCCGATGACTATGGCAAGGGGATTGCCGATGACGCGAAGGAGGAGTCCGGAAGCTGCCAGTTGTCATCTGGAGGAGTTTCGGTCTGTCACGAAGGATAGTTTTATTATTTCCTTAGTTATTTGCATCGTTTTGTATACAGATTCCGTGTAATTTGGAATTCGAATTCTAATCGTGTCTGGTCGTAGCTCTTTGAGCAGGGTATAAATATAAACCCTAGGACCTTGTAATCAATATATCAAGAAATCAATCAAACACACGTTTTTACTCATATTCCAGCATCTACTTTTTCGACGACTTCGTCATACTTTTTCCTTTTGTTACGAGTTCTTAGGAATTCGTCGACTTAAGCTCGGCGCATTCTTGAGTTCCGCGTGAATACCTCTTGGCCGTGACATCCGGGCGCATCGCTGTTGTCAGGACTAAAGTATTCGAGTTATCACCTTTGCCGATAGTAAGGTCAAATCGGCTGGCACGCCTTAACGTTTGAATTGGGTATTAGCCCTTTGTGTTTGCAGATTAGTTTTGCATCAACACATCTTTTGGCACGCCCAGTGGGACAAATTCAAGATCAAGATCAACATGTCGATCTCTGACCTCGATCAAGACAACGTCATCCCCGTGACGGAGGCCAACCTCAAGGATGAGCAGAAGCAAGCTATTGCCCAAGCCAGGGAAGAGTTCAAGCAGCAATGCCTGAGGTCTTTCAGCATAAACAGGAGCGGCGAAGTGGTCCAGAAAGATGCACTGCCGGCACCACGGCAGGTCACCTTTGACGCCAATCCTGGCAAGCTTCAAGATATGGTTGACAATGCCATCAACCGAGCGTTGATTAACCAAGCTGGTGTACTGTCTAATACGGTTTTCAACGCCGTGGCAAGAACTTTCAAGGAAGGACAAATCCCGCCGGATTATGTGGGCCCCTCCCATCATCAGCCCACGGCACCCGAGGTCACGGCTCCATCGGCTGCCTTGACGGATGCAAGTGCACAGTCTGCCGTCCCTCCAAGTACATTGGGGACTGCTGGTGCACTATCTATGCCGATGGCAAACAACCCACAAATTTCAGTTGGGCAGCATAAACTGACAACAGATATGTTGGCATCGGCAATGTCAGGCTTGACTCTTCCTCCCAACTGGTGGGGTTATGGTATGCCTCCAGAGTTGACGCCGGGAACGTCACAAATAACTGACATGAGGGGCAAAACTCCTATGACCTCGGCACCTCCCAATGCGCCGGTGAACCAGAGTCCTCGGTATACCACAACTACTACTGCAAGGCCTCACACTGGAAATCCTCAAGATTCAATGTTCCAGATGCCCAACGCATCGGCAGAGTCAATGCTGATGCAACAGAGGTCTATGGCCCAGTCGGGGTATGTCAATTCAACGACGGTACCCAATTACCAATCATCGGCAACACCTATGCCGATGAACGCTAATAATGGATGGCTTGGACCGCAAGCCTTTCCACAATCGCCCCATCAGGGTTATCAGACTGCAGGGTTCCAGCAAGGGCAAGTCTATCCCGGGTTCCAAGGTCAGGGGATTCCCAACCAGCCAATAAATTTTGGACAGCAACTCGGAGGACAGCCAATCGGTGGACAGCAGTTTGGTGGTCCGCAGATTGGAGGACAGGTGACCAACACAATGTTACATACAGGTCACGTCCCGAATAGACACGTGGAGGTTCGCCACCAAATGCCGGATCCGCAGCCGCCTCATCGGCAGGATGCCGATGCGTATTGGGCCGATAAGATTGCTGAAGTAATGAGGGAACAATTTGGGATAAAACCCAAAGTCAACACTTACTCTTATCGGACACCGTATCCTCCCGCGTACGATTTGATCCCGCTTCCACATCGGTACAAGGTATCGGATTTTACAAAGTTTTCCGGACAGGACGATACGTCAACCATGGAGCATGTCAACAGGTTCATTATTCAATGTGGAGAGGCTGGTAACAGGGACGAATTGAGGGTTCGTCTATTTTCATCATCATTGTCCGGATCGGCCTTTACTTGGTTCATATCGTTACCTCCCAACTCAGTAATTACTTGGGCCGATCTAGAGAAGCAGTTCCACAAATACTTCTTCTCGGGGGTTCATGAGAAGAAGATCACCGACTTGGTCAAGTTGAGGCAACGTAATGATGAGTCGGTTGAGGGATTTGTGCAGAGGATACGAGAGGTCAAGAATAAATGCTATAGCCTGGTTCTGGATGATCGGCAGCTAGCCGACTTGGCTTTCCAGGGTTTGTTACCACATATCAGGGATAAGTATGCCTCTCAGGAGTTCAAAAGTTTAAGTCATTTGGTGCAGAGGATTTCCGACCAAGACATCAAGCCTTTCGAGCCTAAAAGAGTATGGAATAAGAAAGTTTCATTTGTCGATGAAGCAACAAGCTCAGATTCTGATGAAGAACCAGTAATCGGCTTGGCAGAGTGGGTAAAAAACAAGAAGCCGATGTCTTGTCCTTTTGGGCAGAAGGAACCAGAGAAGTTTGCCTTTGACACCGCCAAGGCCGATAGAATATTCGACTTTTTACTCCAGGAAGGTCAAATCAAACTGTCACCTAATCATGTGATCCCATCGGCAGAAGAGTTGAAGAAGATGAGATATTGCAAGTGGCATAATGCAACTTCACATGACACTAACGAGTGCAAAGTGTTCAGACAGCAGCTGCAATCGGCTATAGAGTCAGGGAGAATCAAGTTTGACAGTTCAAAAGCCCAGAAGCCGATGAAGATAGACCAGCATCCTTTCCCGACAAACATGTTGGATGCTAAGGGGAAGGCTAAGGTCTTGACGTCGGAGACAGCTGAGAAAAGTGCATCGGTAGATCCTCAGCATCAAGTCACTACCGCCGATGCAAGAAGTAAGGGCTTGGTCCAGGAAGGAGTTAGTTCAGGAAGACTTCCTCGATCTGGTATCGTCATAACTCATAGAAGGCCTCGAGAAAATTGGCAACAACGGGAAGATCGGTATCGGCGCCAGCAGGAAGATTATCGACGGGAAGAAGAAAGACGCCGACAGGAGTGGAATCGGCACAGGGATCATTGGAACTGTCCATTCTTCATCCATTGTTGGGAGGAAAATATCAAGCTTCCTACTGTCAGAGACTGCCCTGAGTGCAACGGTTATGATCGGTACGATAGAACCGATCGGCGTTATCATGATGATGAACGGCGATTTAATGGGCCAATCAGAGGAAGGACGTCAGTTCATGATCGGCTGGGGGGCAGGCTTAGCGCTCACGATCGACTTAGTGACCGTGGCCAGTATTTTCCCAGGAACCAAGAAGAGCTCGAGGAAATGGCTGATGCGCGGGTTCCCGATGAATTCATATTTTGCAGGGATGCTAACACGCATCGTATGGAGTCAAGGGAGAACCGACGCCCGACGGCAAGGCAAAGGCCACTTCCTCCATGGTGCCCTCGGGGATTAACCAAGACACAGAAAAGGAGATTGCAACGAGAAAGGCAAGAGGAGCTAAACAAGGGAGAGAGCTCTGAAAGTCAGCAGCCGTTGGACACTAAGAGGGAAGGTCCATCGGCAGGCGTCAACATGGTCTTCATGTTGCCAATGGAGTTTCTTGCACCAGCCAGTGACGATGAGTTAGAATTTTCTGATCAGATAGCTCAGTTGGCACTAGATCCGATGACGGCTATCTTTGAGAAACCTGCCGATGACGAGAGGCAGCATCTTAAAGCTTTGTTCCTCAAAGGAAGGGTTGATGGGCAGCCAATGACCAAGATCCTAGTTGATGGTGGGGCTGCTATTAATATTATGCCATATGCAGTATATCGGAAGCTTGGGAAAGGGGATCAAGATTTGACCAAGACCGATATGATGCTCAAAGACTTTGAAGGAAACGTGTCTCCAGTCAAGGGGGCGATATGTGCAGAGTTGACCATCGGCAGCAAAACCTTGCCGACAACCTTTTTCGTGATCAGCGGAAAAGGTGCTTACAACTTATTATTGGGAAGAGATTGGATTCATGCCAATTGTTGTATCCCATCTACAATGCATCAGTGCTTGGTCCAGTGGGTAGGTGACAAGATTGAGATTGTCCCAGGAGATTCTTCTTATGTTATCGCATCGGCAGAGGCGGATACTTACGAAAGGACTAGGTGTATTTCAGGAGAAGTTTGGGAGAAAGATTTTCTCAAAGTTGCCGATTATGAGATTCCACCGATCCAAGCAGTCGGTTCTGACGACGGTTTTTAATGGATAGATTCGCCGATGATGGAAAATTGGGCCAGGGATTCACATCGGCCGATGATTTGATAGAAGTAGATATAGGTAGTGGTGATAAGCCTAGGCCTACTTTTATTAGTGCTAGATTAGATCCTGAGTGTAAACGGCAGTTAACTAGTTTGTTAAAGGAATATAAAGATTGCTTTGCTTGGGATTATACAGAGATGCCTGGTTTAGACCGATCAATTGTTGAACATCGGTTACCCATCAAGTCTGGATTTCGGCCACATCAGCAACCAGCCCGCCGATGTAATCCTAACATTCTACCTGATATTAAGGCCGAAATCACTAAACTTATTGAAGCTAAGTTTATTCGGCAGTGTCGGTATGCCGAATGGATTTCCAATGTTGTTCCGGTTTACAAAAAGAATGGGAAGCTTCGGGTGTGCATTGATTTCAGGAATCTCAATAAAGCTACGCCGATGGATGGATACCCAATGCCTGTCGCCGATCTGCTGGTTGATGCTGCGGCTGGTCATCGGGTCATCAGCTTTATGGATGGTAATGCAGGATACAATCAAATATTCATGGCAGAAGAGGATATTCCAAAAACCGCATTCAGATGTCCTGGTCATGTTGGGTTATTTGAATGGATAGTCATGACTTTTGGGTTGAAGAATGCTGGTGCTACTTATCAAAGGGCTATGAATTTTATATTTCATGAGTTCATCGGCAAGCTCGTGGAAATTTATATTGATGATGTGGTGGTTAAGTCCGGGGATTTCTCAAAGCATCTTGCCGATTTACCGAAAGTGCTAGAATGCACGAGGAAGCATGGGTTAAAAATGAATCCCAACAAGTGTGCATTTGGTGTATCGGCAGGGCAGTTTCTTGGTTTCATGGTACATCAGAGGGGTATTGAAATTAGTCGAAGATCCATTGACGCCATCAATAAAATAGTGGCCCCTACCAACAAAACCGAACTCCAATCATTGATCGGCAAGGTAAATTTTATTAGGAGATTTATATCGAATCTGTCTGGTAGGATTCGTGCTTTCAGTCCTCTTCTCAAGTTGAAAGCCGATCAAGAGTTTATTTGGGGGGAAGAACAGCAGTTGGCTCTGGAAGAAATCAAGAAGTATCTAGTAAATCCTCCAGTTCTAGTTCCACCTCAACAAGGGAAGCCCTTCAGATTGTATTTATCTACCGATGGATCGGTTGTCGGTTCAGCTTTAGTTCAAGAATTTGAAGGGAAAGAGAGGGTAATTTATTATTTGAGTAGGAGGTTGATTGATGCTGAAACCAGATGATGTGGTCCGATACATGCTATCTATGCCGATTATGAGTGGTAGGATCGGTAAATGGATTTTAGCGTTGTCGGAGTTCGATTTGCGTTACGAATCGGCTAAGGCAGTCAAAGGACAGATTATGGCTGATTTTGTGACTCAGCATTGCGGTCTAGTGGGAACCTTGGAAATTGTACCCTGGACGCTCTTCTTTGATGGATCTACCTGTGACCGGGGGGCAGGAATCGGCATTGTATTAGTTTCCCCTAAGGGGAGGAAGTATGAGTTTTCCTTGCCGATTGTTGCCACATCAACAAATAATCAGGCTGAGTATCAGGCTCTAATCAAAGGATTGGAGTTGTTAAGAGAAGTTCGTGCTGATGCTGTTGAAATATTCGGGGATTCTATGTTGGTTATAAATCAATTGGCCGGAAGCTATGAATGCCGAAGTGAAGTTCTCATAACTTATTTCGAGAGAAGTATGCAACTGTTAAAGGAATTCAAGGATTTCCGATTGGAGCATGTTCCCCGATTGCATAATGAAGACGCTAATCGGTTAGCGCAGCATGCCTCGGGATATCAGCCAATGATTAGTGCGCCATCGGTAGTCGGTGCCGATGATTGGAGGAAAGAAATTATTGATTATCTAAGAGATCCATCCAAAAAAGTCGAAAGACGGGTTCGATTTCAAGCAACCAAGTATGTGCTCCTTGAAAATGAATTGTATTATCGAACTATCGACGGAATTCTTCTCCGATGCTTGGGTTCTGATGAAGCTAGAAGTTTGATGGGGGAAATCCATGAAGGAGTGTGTGGAGCGCATCAGTCAGCTTTTAAGATGAAGTGGATGATTCGAAGGAATGGATATTTTTGGCCAACCATACTCGAGGATTGTTTTAAGTATTTCAAAGGGTGTCAAGGTTGTCAAAAGTTTGGAAACATTCAAAGAGCACCCGCATCGGCTATGAATCCTATCATAAGGCCTTGGCCGTTCCGGGGATGGGCTATCGATCTGATTGGCCAGATTTGTCCACCGTCTAGCAAAGGGCATAAGTTTATTCTAGTTGCCACTGATTATTTCACTAAGTGGGTTGAAGCTATTCCTTTGAAGAAGGTCACATCGGCCAATATGATTGATTTCGTAAAGGAGCATATTATTTACCGATTTGGGATCCCTCAAACGATTACTACCGATCAGGGCACTATGTTCACATCAGGGGAGTTTGATGAATTCGCAATCGGTATGGGGATTAAAGTGTTGAATTCTTCTCCTTATTATGCTCAAGCCAATGGGCAGGCCGAGGCATCTAACAAAGGAATTATCAAGCTTATTAAACGAAAGATTGAAGAAAATCCTAAGCGGTGGCATACATTATTAAATGAAGCATTGTGGTCTTATCGGATGGCTTGTCATGGATCAACCAAGGTGTCACCTTATCCATTGGTGTATGGACATGATGCGGTGTTGCCTTGGGAAATTAAGGCTGGATCTAGGCGATTATCTTTTCAAGATCAATTAACTGCCGATGATTATGCCACTTTGATGACCGATGAATTGGATGATCTAGCAGGGCATCGGTTAAAAGCTTTAATGAGTATAGAAGAAAATAAGAAGAGAGTTGCTAGATGGTATGATAAGAAAGTGAAGGCTAAGGAGTTTGCCGATGGGGATTTGGTATGGAAGTTAATTTTGCCAGTTGGGACTAAAAGTTCGAAGTTTGGAAAATGGTCTCCTAATTGGGAAGGTCCTTATCGGATAAGTCGATCGGCTCCTGGTAATGCTTATATTCTAGAAACTCTCAAAGGAGTTGAATTTCCCAGAGCATTAAATGGCAAATATTTAAAGAAGTACTACCCCAGTATATGGGTCGACGCATAAAAGTTTAAGTGCCGATAACACTCCTATCGGCTGGATTTAAATGTTCAGGGGCAGACTTAATGTTTCAAAAGATGCCGATAACAGTCTTATCGGCTAGACTAAAAGTTAAAAGCGGAAAAACAAAGGTGTGTCGCCGATGAAAGCTTCAGATGTTCAGCAGCGCTTGGATTGCTGATATGGCGCGCAGCCGAATCTGATTGGCTGTTTCTATCTCTTTGATATCAGCATCGGCAGAACCTTCGATCGGCTTCAGCTTCCTCTTCAGCTGCAGCGCTTTGCGACCATGGACGTTTCGTTCTTGTTCAAGGTGCTTGATGGTCTCCGGCAGTTGACTCTCTTCTTGCTGGGCTTGGGACAGGGCGTCCTCTACTTGCTTGAGTTCGGCCAGTAGAGCTTCTCTTTTTGCCGATAGATCAGACACTTTCTGCTTCAGTGCATCACCTGAGGACTTTAAGGTGCCGATGTTCTTATGTTTCTCATCGGCTAAGAGTTTTTCTTTCATCATCTCCTCAGAAAGCTGGATTTGAGCAGCTCTATCGGCAAGGCGTTGAGTGGCTCTCTGGTACTGTAGCTGGCGGCTTTCTAGGTGTGCAGCGTGGAAGAGTGTTTCTTCAGCACCGGCAGGAATTTGGCCTCTAAGGGTCTTGAACAGGGCTTTGGCTGGGTCAGAATCATTGACCAGTTGAGTTGTGTCTTGATGAAGTATGGCCGATAGCTCTTCCAACCTAGCTCTGGTTTCTGCCGATACAGTTCCAACTGCCCGAGAGGAGCTTGCTTCCTCGCCTTCTTCTTCGAAGATATCAATGGCGAAGGAGAATAAGCTGTTGGGAGAATCTTGTTCCTGAAAATGAAGATGAAATAAGTCAGTTTTATGGTCAAAACTTCGGTAAATAATGCTGGCGGTAAACAGTGACTTACTTGCTTCAAGGCGATCTCTTGCCTTGGACTGGGAGGTGCTGACGGAGCTGCGGACTGACCGGCCAAAGATGCCGATGGGACTACAGGTTGATCGGCTAAGGTTGCCGATGGGACGATATCGACTGAAAGAAGACAAGAAAGGTTATGAGACTAAATAAGAATAAGTTCATCGGTAACGATATTGTTAAAGTATGTTACCTGGAGGAAGGACAACAATTGTTTGAATCGGGAGAACTGCCGATGGTATAATTGGACCCACCGGGCCAGTTGTTTGTTCACCCGTGTCAGCTGATGTACCTTCTGTTTGAGATCCTTCCTGTTGGGGTCCTTCTATCTGTGGTGCTTCCTACATAGGTGGGGGAGATGGTGCTTGCTGTGGCTGGGCTTCTGGAGAAGAAGGAGAAGACTCCACCGGAATTGGAGATACCGGAGGAGGAGGGGGAGTTGCTACCTTCTGGCGCTTTGTTCCAGTCTTAGCGCCCGTAGTGCCCTTCCTCTTTGGCTGGCTAGACTGGGTGGCATCGGCACCTTGACATGTGACCGTTGCCGATGCACTGGTCTGCTGCAATGACGAACGAGGGTTTATGAGTATAAATGAAGCCGATATAAAGATAGTCAGCGTAAAAGATGAAGATTTGACTAATTGCCTTGAAAGCCCGCGCCAGAGTGGGATCAGCTACCGTTGGTGATGTCTGGGTTCTCCTGGTCGTAACTTTCCTGAGGCGTACACCCCGATGCACGATGGAAGCCAGAGTGGGAGCATTGTGGCCGATTGAGGAAATCGGGCCTGATGGAAATAAGTCGATCGGCTTGCCACTCCTGCTAACCGATGAAGGGATGTTATCAACCTGCAAAAAGAATATAAGGATAAGCTACCGGTAGAAGTAATCTTGAGAAAATGAAACATCGGTTTGAGTTACTTACAGTATCATCGGGAATTTCGTATTCGGGGTCAATCATGCCGCGGTATGAAAGTGCCGATTTGCAGAATAGATGCTCTTTCCATTCTGCCCACCATAACTTGTATGCCTGAGTGATAAAAGCAGCCGGAACCCATTCTGACAGATCTACATCTGTATCGGCGTTTGGTGGTAGTTGGGCTACTCGAGTCCACTCAAGAAGGTTGTTGATGGTTTCTCTGGGTTTTATCACATCGGCATAAGGAAGTGCAATCGGCAACTGGCCGAAAGCTAACTGGCGAGCTAATGCCGATGGATTGTAAAATTCGTAAGTCTGGGGAGAGGTTTTTGTGCTGCCGAAGAAATTCACTGGAATGGCTCTGGGAGTCACAATTGCCATCATCGCCTCATTGTCCCTGTCGAGAGCTTCATCAAATGGATCGAAGGTCAGAGGGAGCATGCTATCCGGGTCATCATAAGCCAGCCATGGTCGTTCATCTCTGGCCAAACCCTCATACAGAGTCTCGAAGAATCGGCCGATCTGATCCGGATTATTTCCTGAACCAGGTAGAACTATGACGGCTTCGCCAAAGTTCAAGGGGGCCCGCGTTGCCGATTCCTCTTCACCCAACACATGGTTTTCGGCTATATCTCTTGGGAAGTGCTGTGAGAACAAGTTGAAATCAAGGCGCTTATGCAGGTGCAGATTGAGCCACATATTAATAAACCACCAGGGGCCTCCCAAGTTGCCGATGGATTGGCCAAGCAGGAGTTTCTGGGCTACCTGATGGAGAAGGTGGTAAACAGCGCCAAGCAAGTATCGGCCGAGAGGAAATTGGCCGCCATTAGCCAGTCTCTCTGCTGCCGATAGATAGACGGAAGTCGGTCCTGCCGATCGACCACAGAATACAAACTTGTCCAGCCACATGTTCAGAAAGGTGGTTTGCTCCTTTATGGTGACAGGCCCTCTCCCGCGGTACTTCTGAATGTACCCTGACCAACCGCCGATAGCGCGAGTCTCCACTTTGGCACTGGGGGCAGTATCAAAGAAGTGGGTGCTATCGGCAGAAGATATATCTAGACCAGTGAGCATGGCTACATCGGCAAGGGTAGGAGAAGCAGGGCCATGGCCAAAAACAAAAGCATTGAGAGTGTCTGACCAAAAGTAGGACGCAGCTATCAGCAGTGATTCGTTTCTGTGCATATCGGCAATGGATAGCCTAATGCATTGGGCTAGCTTCCTTTCGCCCCACTGGACTTCATAAGAATTGCTGACCCTCAAGAACCAATCTTTCCACCCTATGGTAGGGCTGGGCCAAGAGCGAAAAGAGTCTTTCCACAGATCTAAAGAAAAGTTTTCAGCTCTGAAGGGGATCCTATTGGTTTCTGCGTTGATAAGGTTGGTTGGATCTGAATCCCCTAGAGGGCCGAGACATTGAAGGTGTGGTTGATCGGTGGGGATGACAATTTTATTGGACAACTCCTAGTGATTTTGGGGGAATAAAAATACAAAGAAAAAGGAAAAGGAGAATATTCAGTAAGATGAATCGCGGATGAATAGGAATAAAAATACAAAAGATGAGATGGAGATCTGACCTCAGGGACGACGAAGCCAATGGCCATATTGTCGTGAAGAGGACGTTGGAGGGCACCGGAGTTGATGAAGAGGAATGCCTGTCGGAGGTCTTGAAGGTTGTAAATGACGCCGCCACTGGAAATGTAAAGATGGGAAGTAGAATGGTGTGATGGGGAAGGAGTACCCAAGAAGGAACTATTTATAGGACAAGATGGGCAAGAGCAAATCCGACTTATCTCTTTGCCGCCTCCGAGAAACCCGAGGGTACTCAGGTGGATGTGGTAACTGTTCGCACGGTAATCCAAGGATTGTGCAGGTGATTTGACGGGAAGCGGTCATTATCTGAAGATATTTTACTGTGCGCGATCTCCTGGTCGGTCCATCGGCGATATTCTATAACGGTCATCTTGCCGATGGGCGGATAGACGGGGGGTAACCGTTTTTTGCGAATATCCTGGTCAGAGCATCGACAGATCTTTATAACAGAATTGTTGCCGATGTACGACCAAGAAAGATGCCCGTTTTGGAAGTTAGGGATTTCGAGGAATCTGCGGAGGATTAGGATCAGAGTTGTCCAGATTGAGGTTGTCGGTTACCAGATTAGGAGCATTAATTGCGGAGTAGGCATCATTACTGCAGAGAATTTCGGAGCATTAATAGTTTTATACTCCGAAACTGGGGGGCATGTGTTGACACCGTTTTTGGGCACGTGTCCAGGATGGCAGGATAGGGTGGCAATACAATGCGGGTTGCTGATGAGGATGGTTGCCGATGAGGGAGAGGTTGAATGTGACTAAGTCCACAGGCAGTAGTATGGTGCCGATGGCTGGGTGAAAAGGTCTGCCGATGACTATGGCAAGGGGATTGCCGATGACGCGAAGGAGGAGTCCGGAAGCTGCCAGTTGTCATCTGGAGGAGTTTCGGTCTGTCACGAAGGATAGTTTTATTATTTCCTTAGTTATTTGCATCGTTTTGTATACAGATTCCGTGTAATTTGGAATTCGAATTCTAATCGTGTCTGGTCGTAGCTCTTTGAGCAGGGTATAAATATAAACCCTAGGACCTTGTAATCAATATATCAAGAAATCAATCAAACACACGTTTTTACTCATATTCCAGCATCTACTTTTTCGACGACTTCGTCATACTTTTTCCTTTTGTTACGAGTTCTTAGGAATTCGTCGACTTAAGCTCGGCGCATTCTTGAGTTCCGCGTGAATACCTCTTGGCCGTGACATCCGGGCGCATCGCTGTTGTTAGGACTAAAGTATTCGAGTTATCACCTTTGCCGATAGTAAGGTCAAATCGGCTGGCACGCCTTAACGTTTGAATTGGGTATTAGCCCTTTGTGTTTGCAGATTAGTTTTGCATCAACAACAGATAAACTGTGCATTTAGTTTTTTGTTTTCATCTATATTTAATACTCCATACATGCGCCACAAGATTCGATGTGACGGGAAATCTTGAAAAGTTTTTGATTTTTGGGGTGAACTAAACAAGGCCTTACCCACATACTATAAACTTCATACATTGGACTTTGGAGCATGACTAAGATATACTACAAAGCTAAGTAATATATACTCTCTCCAAACCCATAAAGAAAATCGTTTACGACAATGACACGGTCTTCAAAGCCTAATTTTGACTCTTTATTTCTATAAAAATGTTTATTAAAAAATGGTATATGTATATTTTTTCAAAAGTATTTTTAAGACAAATCTATTCATATAGTTTTCACATTCAAACTTAACAACTTAAAAGTTATTCATGATTTATATTTTCAATGTTTGACTCAAATCTTGTCTAAAATAACTTTTCTATGGCTATGGAGGGAGTACAACTTTTAACTGAAGCTGTTATTTTTTGGTATATAGAGTGGAACTGCATTTCTCATATGAGCAGCCTTTTTTTGGCTTTTCAAGTTATAAAAAAAATTGTTCATAAGATTATTGAAGCACTTCGTGGTGGCGTTATAGAGTGCAAGCCCATTTTATATAAAAAGAGCTTTGCTGTGGTACACCCAAATAACTATGAGCCGTCGATCTAGAGGACTTTCATCAAATATTACCTCCTAGGAGGTAATAGAAGGGGGACTTTCATCAAATATTACCTCTTAGGAGGTAATAGAAGAAAGAAATATATATATATATATATATATATATATATATATATATATATATATATATATATTAGTAAATAGGTAAAATATCTTCAATTAGATCTAGTTTCCATATTGGTTAGATCATGGACGATGTAAATTGTAATTAACATGATGGACATAATTATTACTATTTTTGTGACCTGACATGACATGGTAATAAAGTAATAAGGTGTGTTTTTTTGCCTTTTTTGTAACGTTTTTTTCACACACCTTCGTGCGTAAGTCACTTGCTAAAAAAATTAGGGTTTCAATTTTGGTTTGAGAAATATTCGGCAACCACTAAAATTACTGAATTTTACGAATTTCGATAAAAAACTCAGTGAATTTTGTAAAATATTTTTAGATCTAGACAAAATATTAGCACAATTTATGAATCTACTATACATATATTAGTTTAATACAAAACATCCATGATTATCCTTTTTTATAATAAAGAGCGCTTCCTTCCACACATAACACATAGAAAACAAATAACATGTACTTAATCGAAGTGATAAATGCATGCATGCATGCATAACATTCCATTCTTAATTGTATGCGACTTCTTGGAAGGATTTGTTTTTTTTAATTGTTGCCTTGATTTTTACTTTTTAGACATTTTAATTACTTATAAAATATTTTAGCTTTAAAAATCAAGGGCTATGATTTAATAGAATTCTTACCTCCTATAAGGTAAGGGGTGTACCATAGCAAAGCTCATGTAAAAAATTGTTCTGAGCAGTCTGTTATAGAGTGCAAGCCTATTTTAATCATCATGAGAATGATATTATGTTTCTTTCTTCAGTCTGAGATTAAATGAGAAATAGCTCTTGCATATATTCTTCAAAACCATGACACGCTGGCGTTGATCCAGTGAATTCTCCTTGTCCACAGATTGAAGAAACCAGTGTTTTTCACTAACATTATGCATCTTTTTACAAGTGTCCTCGACATATATTTGATTGATTCAAAATAGCAATTTGACCACATCACCACATGTCCGTACTTGCTACAACCGTCAGATAATGAACAGTGGATTTGCCAAGTCATGTTAAGGCCTTGTTTAATTCACTCTGAAAATCAAAAAGTTTTCAAGATTCCCCATCACATTGAATTTTGTGGCACATGCATGAAACATTAAATATAGACGAAAACAAAAACTAATTATACAGTTTAGCTGTAAATCACGAGACGAATCTTTTGATCCTCGTTAGTTCATGATTGGATAATATTTGTTACAAACAAACGAAAGTGCTACAGTTTACCTGTAAATCACGAGATGAATCTTTTAAGCCTAGTTACTATATGATTAGATAATATTTGTTAAATAAAAATGAAAATACTACAATTTCAAAAACTTCTCAGTTTTCGGAACTAAATAAGGCCACGTCACCGGACATTCATGCCACGGCGCGGCAATGCCGCACCATAAATCTTGCGTGTCCGTGCGCGAGCTTGCACGCTGCTGCATGCTGTACGTGTGTGAGTGTTGCGGAGTGTGTTGGAACTGTGTCGCGTGTGACAGTGTGTTGGGGTGCAGGGTTCTACATGTGAGTGTTGCGTGTGAGTGTGTTGCGTGTGTGAGTGTGGGGCTGTTTGCGTGGGTGAGTATGTTGGGGCGTAGGGTTGATTTCGTTTTAAAATAATTGAAGTTTATGTTTTTTAAAAAATAATATTGACTAAAATATATAGTATAAAGTATTAATATTTATAGTATATAATTAGTATTATTAAAAAATTAATCTAATTTTTTAACAAATTTATTTAAAGATTTACATATTATATATATTTTTATAAATCGAGTTAAACTTGTGATATGGGAAAAAAATGACAATTAATTTGGGACTAAAGTACTCTGGTTTTAAGGTACATGTGATCGCGTGTGGCATAACAATAACAGGGCAAATAACTTTGACTCGATTTATAAAAATTATATGTAATATATTTAACTTCTAATAAATTTATTAAAAACTAAATTTAGATATCTATCTGATGATACTAATTTTATGTTATAAATAATAATATTTAGTAATATATATTTAGTCAAAGTTATATTTTAGAAAACAAAAATAACAGATATTTAGGCCTTGTCTAGATCTAAAATTTTTTAGATTTTGACACTGTAGCTTTTTCATTTTTTATTTAATAAATATTATACAATCATAAAGTAACTAGGTTTAAAATATTTGTCTCGCAATTTATAGACAAATTATATAATTAGTTTTTATTTATATTTATATTTAATGGTCCATATATGTATCGTAAGATTCAATATGATAGAAAATTTTAAAAAATTTTTGGTTTATTGGGCGAACTACAAGGCTTAGAAATGCAGAGGCAGCATAGCACGGCACCACAGCACACGGCGTGAAATTCTTTTAGTTTTGAGTATTATAGTATTTTTATTTTTATTTGGCAAATATTACCTAATTATGAACTAATTAGACTCAAAAGATTCATCTCGCGATTTATAGTCAAACTGTACAATTAGTTTTCGATTTTGTCTATATTTAATGCTCCATGTTTGTGTAGTAGGATTCGATGTGATGATAAATCTTGAAATTTTTTTAATTTTTGATGAACTAAACAGTAGCCTAGCCGCATAGTAGCAGCAGCAGCACTGCGGCTACTTCTAGTCCGCTGCTGCACAGCACTCTCTTCTTGTTATTTTTTCTTTCAAAAAATAATTTTGATTAAATATATATTAAAAAATATTAATATTTATAATACAAATTAGTATTATTAAATAGATATTTAAATCTAGGCTTTTAATAATTTTTTTGGAGTTTGAGATAATTATTATATAATTATGAATTAATTAGGCTTAGTTTATCCAATTATTTGTGAGATAAATTTTGTAAATCTAATTAATTTATGATTGAATAGTAATTATCAAATACTTCCTCTGTCCCTTTTTAATTGTTATTATTGGTTGTGCCAAAAGTTTAACTCGATTTATAGAAAATACATGTAACATTTGTATCTCCAAATAAATTTGTTAAAAAACTAGATTCAAAAATCTTTCTAATGATACTAATTATATATTATAAATAATAATATTTTTTTAATATATAATTATCGGTAGTTATTTTTTTAAAGCGCAAGCAACAATTAAAAAAACAGAGAGAGTACAAACGATAGTGGCACAATAACCAAAGACAAAAAAAAAATTAAACAAGACTCTAGTGCTGTGCGCACGTCTGTGTGCTGGCTGCGGCACAGCACGCGGGCCAGCTGCGCCTGCTGCTTACCGCTACAATGTCTATCGTTTTTTTCTCAAAAATAACGTTGACTAAATATATATTAAAAAATATTAATATTTATATTACAAAATTAATATTTTTAAATAGATATTTAATTATCTATTTTTTTAATAAATCTATTTGAAGTTATAAATATTAAATATATTTTCTATAAATTAAATGAAAGTTGTTTGTACATACAACGTGACGTCTAACCTACTTAGGCTGCCGCGCCGTGGTATGTGGCGCGACACTGCCGTGCTGTGAGCTGTGGCGCGACGAGATCTGCCACGTTAGTCGGCATGGCACTGTCGCGTCGTGAGCGTAAGCTATGGCGTGACAAGATCTGCCATGTCAGTTATGCACATCGACAGCGTGATACGTCAGCAGCTCTACTGCGCCGCCATGTATGACGCAACAGTTTTAGAGTGCCACGCTATGGCTTGTGTCGCGACCAAAAGTGTTACTTTTGAAAATAAAAAAAATCAGTATCCAAATAGGAATTATTTTGAAAAGGATTAAAAATAAAAAAATCTGCCTGACAGCCTTAGACCTTGTTTAGTTCACCCTAAAATCTAAATATTTTTTAAGATTCTCCGTCACATCGGATCTTGCAACACATGCATAGAGCATTAAATATAGATAAAAATAAAAACTAGTTACACAGTTTATCTGTAAATCGTGAGACGAATCTTTTAAGTCTAATTACTCCATAATTAGATAATGTTTATTAAATAAAAACGAAAATACTACGGTGTAAACAAGGCCTTAGCTTGATGCTTGGGCACAGACACACTGGCGAAGGCAGGAGCATAGTCAAACAGAAGGCGACGATGCTCGACAGGTAGAAACTAGATCGCGCCAACAAATATCTCCCACAAGAAAAAAAAACATACACATCTGTGGAAATCATTCAACGGAGAAAAATATAGGGAGCTCTATGAGTTGAGAAGAAAATTTAATATTTTTTTATTTTTATAGTTCTTTTACCAAACTACTTTGGAGAGTTTTTTTTCTCTTTTTGCTAAAACTGAAAAATAGGCAGTTGTTTTACAAAAATTGTTAGAGAAGCTCTAGAAACTTGATGGTGTTGCCCAATTTCCATATTAGCCAATTTTTGCGTATCAACTATATTATTTTCCACATGTTAAAGTTGAAACTCAATTTGCACCCGGGCACCCGGCACTGAACATGTACATCATTATATGGGCATAGAATTGTTTTATATAGCATACAGTGCTTAAAATTAAATTACCCATAGTGATACAAAAGATGATTAAATTCTAATTAGTAATACTGGGATGGTTAAACACGACGGATACACTACGAACAAAGGAAGGCCATTAATTTCAAAGCAGAACACGTGATTAATGTCAGGAAGCCAATGGCATAAATGTAAGACAGAAACACGTGAACCAGCAGAAAACTGTCGCCGCATGTTTCACGTTTATCGTCGAAGGTAGTACATGTACATGTGGAACCTAGTACGATGTATACCACCAGTCAAGCTGAATCCTTGGCCATTTGTCCTCCACTTGCGCATTGCTGCTCCTGCAATGCATGCATCTGCATCCCGGGAGGCCTTCTCGGCCAGCCACGGCCCTAAGCATGCTGCCATCGGCGAGGAGCTTCACCCGGTCGTGCAGCGACCTGTTGTTCAGATGAATTTTTTTTAAAAAAAATTAACATGGTAGTACTTTTGTTTTTATTTAACAAATATTGTCTAATTATGGAATAACTAGACTTAAAAGATTTATCTCGCGATTTATACACAAACTGTGCAATTAGTTTTTGTTTTCATATATATTTAATCTTTTATGTATGTGCCGCAAGATTCGATGTGTTGAATTTTTTTTTGTTTTTGGGTGAACTAAACAAGGCCCGAGGCGTACTGGAAATGTTGGTTCGAGTTGTGGAAGAACGCCTCAGATCTCGTGGCCCACGACTACGTGCAGTGCTTCCTAGAGCACACGCGCCTCGTCTATGATGCTGCCATCAATGACTACCGGAACCTACCTGTCGTCGAGACGCACGTCCCAACTTCGGCTCAGCAAGAGGATTCCGTAACGGTTGTTCGTTTGGCTGATAAGCTATAGTAGAAAGTATAGTTGGCTGATTTATTATAAAAAAAAGATACTGCTGAATGGCTAATAGATTCGGCTGATAAGCTTAAGCGAACATGCTACACTGGAAGGCCATCATCTTAGCTATGTTGATATTTCTTAACGCCTACAGAAGTTAATATGCAAACTACGGAATTACTGTTATAGTTTTTATCCGAAACTAATCACGGTATCGTACTTACACGGGAAGCACACTACGTGAAAAACTTACTAAGAGAGCGCCCCCCCGACACAGCAGAGATACTTCTACTAGCTAATTCATTCAAAGACAGCATAAGAGATAAAGTTGGAAATGGTAGAGACAGATTCTAATAGCTTTTAGGTCTATGACAAGATAAACTCTACTTCTACCCGCTTACTTCGAGCACCCGAACATGGGGGATTACAAGAGACAGACAGTGCTTTGCATGTTCAAACTTTTGCACATGCGCCAAAATTTTCAAAATATCTGTCTTCTAAAATTCTTATCTAAAAAAACCTTGATAATAACTTTTCAAATTGACATTTTCAATATCTTCTAAAAATCCCTAAAAATAAAATACATTTTTAGAAACCTATTTTGTCATCATTTCTCATTTTAAAAAATATCTATATACCTAAAAATATATTTTGTCAATAAAACCTTTATGTCTTTCTCTCTTGTTTTAGAAAATATTATTTTTGTTTCTTTGTTTTGTTCTGAAGCAAATGAATCATGAATGTCCTTTTTTGTCTTGTTTTAGATGTAGGGAGGTATTGGAGATGATTTGTCACACCCAAATTTAAGGATAAATTTGAGTACAATAATCTCATGTGCGCCCCAGGAATAGTCACGCACACAAGTCGACAAATTACAAATGTATCATCACAAGTGTCTTACATAATGTTATTACAACACAAATATATCAAAGTCTGCGACAAACGGAAAATATAACTCATAACTAGCTATGATATGATAGCTCCAACACAGAGACGACCGACTGGGGGATCGCCAACCTAGAAGTCCTCCGGGAATTCCTCGTAGAAGCTTTCATCTGTTATCCATCCGGGATTTTGTCCAAAAAGAAGTATAAAGACAAGCGTGAGTACATCTCGTACTCCGCAAGCATAACATAGGATTTTATGCGGCTCAAAAGGGTCAGACACTGGCTACTGCAGTTAGCATTTTAATTGGTCAAGGTTTTAATCCTATTTAATCATAAGTTATGCTTAAACTCCCGATTAACCCAAATGAGTACATGATAATAACACCGTTAACCTTCACGGCTAACACCATCACCATCACGGTTAAACCACATTAATCATCACGATCAATGCGTCAGATTTTCGTAAGTCATTTCCCCATAACCATCCACACCCAACTATTCCGTAAGGGTCCAAGGCCGCTCTTGTCCGAGAGCACGGCTAGTATACCAGTTTGATCAAACTCTACGCAGAGGTGTGCACTTTTCCCGTAAGTCGTGTTACCCATATGCCCGGGGTTTGCAAGAGCCACTAACACTGCCAAGGTGAGCGGGCAAGGAACACTATGAAGCCTTCCATAGGCCACGTCTAACCAGTTAGGGCCGCGAGGTTTCCTCGGTAGGTAGATATAGAGAACCCCCTTTACTATTGCACATTTCCATCATGGCTATACACATAGGAACAGAAGCAGTTCTATACCCAAAGTGGCAAGCCCCTCTTGCGCCCTTTCGGGTAACCTCTAACCAGCTAGATGAGATCCTATTGCTGAGCTAAAGTTAGAGCCATATAACCATCACGGTTGCACTGTAAGTCCCGGATAGTCGCTTACAGAGAAGTCCTTACGGAGGGTCTAGGTCAACCTGACCGAAGTCAATTGCACCATAGCCCTTTTCCCATCATTTGTCATCGTATTCATTAAAGTCAGAGTAATAGTAAAGTCTCAATAAATTTAGAGCACTAGCAAAACTAACCATATGCAATCTACCCTTAGGTGTCATAAATTTATAGTCAGGTAGCTAGGATGTCCTTAGGGTTATCAAAATTAGACACATGCAGATGCGTAATTAATTAAGTGAATAGGTGTACAAGGGAAACCCATGTTATACTTGCCTTCGGTGAAGAGGAATTGCTGCTGGTCCTGCTGCTCCTCGGAGTAAAAGGGATCACCCACGGACACGTCACCGTCTGCGCTCGATCGGTACCACACAACAACATGCATTCCAAGTTCAATCATACAAGCAAACAATCCTTTAGTTAGAACAGTACACCAACAGATCAAAAATGAAATAAAGTATTTAAAAACAGAACCTACGTTACGCTACGATCACATAGATACGAAGATCACGAAAATCGGAGCTAAAATGAATATTTTAACCTATAGGCATTTAATTAATTAAACCTAACCCTGAAAATAAAAAGTGACAAACTACAGAAATAGTAGTACTATCATGTAGAAAATTTAATTACGAACGTAACGCAATTTGAACGGGTCAATTCGGAGCTATAACGAATATTTTATGGCCAAAACAATTTCAGTGGCAATTCTGTAATTTCCTGAAAGCGTATTTTGACCTAACTGACAGATAATACGCTTTCTAAAAGACAAAGCGTAATTTACGAAATACGCTATGGACTGCGGGCACAAAAACTAAATTCCAGGGGGACTCTTTAGCAAAACCGACCCGCGAAGGGGTACGGGGTGCCCTAGACCGTTGATCCCCCGATGAACGGCCAGGATTAGAAGGGGGAAGGGGAGAGAGGAAGGGCTCGCCGGCCGGCCGGCCGGAGCAAGGCCTCCGCGGCGGCGCCAAGGCCGGGAGATCACCGGAGAAGGAGAAAACGTCCTTCGGTGGACGAAACTTCGATCCAAGAGCACGGGAGGCAAGAGGAGCTCACCGCGAACCCGAAGACGCCGAGAACAAGGACTAGGACGGCTCGACGGTGGCTGACCATGCGAAACGGCGGCGAGGATGCTCCTGTGAACACACGGCGGCAGTTAGAGAGAGAACCGAGGCGGGAAAAATAAGAAGAAGAATCCAGGCGACTTCGCGGGACCAAAACGGAGCTCGGCAAGGGGATTACGGGGAAGAAAACTTGGCCAATCGAATCTTCCACCGCGGCGGCGAACTCGGCGGCGCTCGGTGCTCCCAGGCGAGACGGTGAGCGGGGAAAAGAATGGGGCGCGGGGTGCGGTTCAAGCTCGAGCACGGGCGCTATCCTTTTCAAGCCGAACGCGGGGGAAGAGGGGGAGATCGTGGGCGCGGGGGGCGGCTTTCGGCTTGGGCGGTTTAGCAGAGAGAGGGAAATTTGGGGGCGGACGGTTGGGGAAGGAGATGCTGACAGGCGGGCCCGGCCTGTCAGCGGGGGAGAAGAGAGGGGAAGGGGGAGCCGGCCAGCGACTGGCTGGGCCGCGGCCGAGGAAGGGGGCTTGGGGGGAGGGGGGTTCTGGGCCAAGGCCGAAAGGAGGAAGGGGGGGAAAGGATTCCATTTCTCTTTTTTTTAAAAAAAAAACATATTTTCGAAATGCATTTCTTTTTCTTCAAATATTTTCTTACGTAAGATATTTTGGTTTTAAAACAATCATCACATAAAAGAAATGCACCAGCATGTATGCAACAAAAATATTTCTCTAAGCTTATATTAAATTTTAATTCCCCAAATTTATTTATTTTTCTATATTGAAAATGCTCACAAAATAATTCATTAAATTCAATTCATCTATTTTAAATAAATAAAATTTTTGGGTGTTACAATTCTACCCCCTTAAAAATAATCTCGTCCTCGAGATTGAGACGGTGCTTACTCAAAGAGATACGGATAAGATTGTCTCAGCTCATCTTCTCTTTCCCAAGTGGCTTCTTCTTCTTTATATCGGTGCCACTGCACTTTGCACATCTTTATAACCCGAGTCCTCTTGATCGGATATTCCTCATAAGTCAGATCCCCTTCGACAGCGAGCTCTTCCAACAGAATTTGTTCCTCAGGCACTCGCAAACATTTCTTCAATTGCGACACATGGAATACATCGTGAATACCCGACATACTCGCAGGCAACTCTAACTGATAGGCCACTTCTCCACGTCTCCTAAGAATTCTGAACGATCCAACGTACCTTGGTGCCAATTTACCCTTCATATTAAACCTCCTGACACTTCTCATAGGTGACACCTTCAAGTACACATAGTCGCCTATCTCGAATGCCAAATCTCTTCTTCTAGTATCAGCATAACTCTTTTGCTGAGATTGGGCTACTCTCAAGTTGTCCCATATTTTCCGCACTTGTTCCTCTGCATCTCTAAGAACATCAGGTCCAAATACTTGACTCTCACCAGTTTGATTCCAAAACAAAGGTGTTCTACATTTTCGTCCATATAATGCTTCAAACGGTGCCATATTGAGACTTTTCTGGTAACTATTATTATATGAAAATTCAGCATATGGCAAACTAGTGTCCCAACTGGTACCATACTGTAACGCACATGCTCTCAACATGTCTTCTAGAATCTGATTTACTCTTTCAGTCTGCCCATCGGTTTGGGGATGATACGCGGAACTAAAGTTCAACTTTGTTCCCAACGATTCATGTACTTTGTGCCAAAATTGTGATGTGAACTGTGTACCCCGATCAGATACGATCTTCTTCGGAACTCCGTGCAGACTCAGGATTCTATGCATATACAATTTTGCCAACTTTGCACCATCATAGTTGGTCTTAACAGGCAAAAAGTGAGCAACTTTAGTGAGTCGATCCACTATTAATTACCCAAATCGAATCATACCCACGCTGAGTGCGGGGCAACCCTGTGATGAAATCGATACCTACTTCTTCCCATTTCCATTTGGGCACTTGCATTGGTTGCAACAACCCTGCAGGTCTTTGGTGCTCGGCTTTCACCCTCTGACAAGTATCACATATGGCTACATACTCCGCTACATCTCTCTTTAATCCATACCACCAATATTTTTCTTTAAGATCTAGATACATCTTGGTGCTTCCGGGGTGAATTGAATATGCAGAGTCATGTGCTTCATGTAGGATTGCATCTCGGATGGATTTCACTTCGGGCACACATATTCTCTTCCCAAACCATAGTGTACCATTTTCATCCAACCTGAAACCTGGTGCTTTTCCAAGCACTACATTCTCTGAAATTTCTTTTAATTTCTCATCCTCCAACTGACCTTTGCGAATTTCTTGCTCTAGGGTGGGCTCTAACTCCAATTCAACAGTGTTGTTCACTAAACCCAGATTGAGATGCTCAATTTCAGCTAGCAACTCTGTGGGTAAGAAGGGCAAATGCAGCCCATTGGCATAACTCTTTCGACTAAGTGCATCGGCAACAACGTTTGCCTTCCCGGGATGGTAATGCACTTCCAGGTCATAATCCTTTATTAGTTCTAGCCAGCGGCATTGCCTTAGGTTTAGATCCGACTGTGTGAAAATATACTTTAAACTTTTATGATCCGTATAAATATCACACTGGTGTCCAATTAAATAATGCCTCCAAATCTTTAGAGCATGAACCACGACAGCTAGCTCCAGATCATGAGTACGATAGTTCAGCTCATGCTTTCTCAACTGCCTGGATGCATAGGCCACTACCCTTCCTTCTTACATAAGCACACATCCAACGCCTAGGCGAGATGCATCGCAATAAATAGAGAAGGTTTTACTCAGATCCGGTAAGGTCAACACTGGGGCTGTGGTCAACCTTTTCTTTAGCTCCTCAAAATTTTCTTGGCACTTATCTGACCAAGTAAATTTGGCACTCTTCTCTAGTAGGGATGTCATGGGCTTTGCTAACTTAGAGAAGCCTTCAATAAATCTCCTATAATAACCAGCTAGTCCCAAAAAGGTACGGATCTCACTAGCATTGGTTGGAGGCTTCCAATTTAGCACATCTTGCACTTTGCTGGGGTCTACGGCTATTCCACCGTTGGAGACCACATGTCCCAAAAATGAGACCTCATCCAACCAAAATTCACACTTGCTTTTCTTGGCATACAATTTATTCTCTCTAAGCTTTTGCAAGACCAGTCTCAAATGTTCAGTATGTTCTTCTTTTGTTTTGGAAAAGATTAATATATCATCAATGAATACTACCACGAACTTATCCAAATACTCCATGAACACCTTGTTCATCATATATATGAAGTATGCAGGTGCATTGGTCAGCCCAAATGACATGACTGTATACTCATACAAACCATACCTTATGGTAAAAGCTGTCTTAGGTATGTCAGTTGCATGGATTTTCAACTGGTGGTAGCCAGATCGGAGGTCAACTTTGGAGAACACACATGCTCCTTTTAGTTGGTCAAATAAGTCATCTATTCTAGGTAGTGGGTACTTGTTTTTAATAGTGACTTCATTTAATGACCGATAATCCACACACATCCTCCTAGTGCCATCTTTCTTATGAACAAAGATTACCGGTGCACCCCATGGTGAAGAACTAGGACGAATAAACCCTTTTTCTTGCAATTCCTTAAGCTGTTTCTTAAGTTTCTCTAATTTATTTACCCCCATTCTATATGGTCTTTTTGCTATGGGTGTAGTTCCAGGTAAAAGCTCAATAAGAAATTCAATGTCTCGGTCTGGTGGCATACCTAGCAACTCGTCCGGGCACACATCTGGGAATTTGTCCACCACCTGGTCTTCTTGATTACCACCACCCAACTGATTCACTGTAGCAGTCGGCTGAGGCTGCACTACCACATCCACACTTATTCTATGCCCACCTGGTGATGTCACCACCACAGACTTCTCCTGACACTGAATTACTACCCCATGCTGCTTCATCCAATCCATTCCAAGTATGAGGTCAATTCCCAAGGTTCTTAGCACAATAGGTTTCACCTTGAAATCTACCGCCCTTAAGGATATACTAGTGGAGGGCTCCAGTAATTAGCTGGCATGTTACCTCCCGGTGAATTTACTAGCATATAATTTTTTAGTGCACAAAGTGGGATGCTATGCACTCTAACAAATTCTTGGGAGATAAAAGAATGTGAAGCACCAGAATCGAACAGTACTGTAGCGGGGATGAAGTTGATGTTGAACGTACCCATCATAACCTCAGGTGCTTCCTGGGCTGTGTCAGTGGACACATGGTTCACTCTTCCAGAGAACGGAGGTCGAGCAGGCCTCTGATTGCTGTTCTGGTTTTGCTGAGCTGGTGGATTCTGCTTCTTGGGGCACTGGAATGCATAGTGTCCCACCTCTCCGCAGCGGTAACAGGCATTGGGATTGCCGCTGGGTGCTGCACTCTTGCCAGGAGCATTGTTGGGCACTCCCTGGCGTGGTGCTTGGTTGCTGACCTGTTGCTGGAGGCGTTGCTGACTCTGATTGCCATACTGCTACTGGGGACGTTGTTGGTTTTGGTGGCTGTGCTGCTGGTGGTACTGGGGACACTATGGAAACTGACCACGGTTCCACTGATTCGGCGGTCCTTGACTGCGCTGAGGGAATCCCTGCTGAGGGTACGCACGTGGGCGAGTGTTGCTGCCCGACGGCTGCCCCTGGAGCTTCCTTTTCTTTGCGTCCATCTCCTTGCGCTTGTTGTCGATGACAATAGCGCGGTTCACCAATTCTAGGAAACAAGGGTAGGTGTTGCTCATCAGCTGCAGCTGCAGTCCATCATACAAACCCTTCAGGAAGAGACGCTGCTTGTCAGAGTCCCTGGCCACCTCATATGGAGCATATTGTGACAGTTGTGCAAACTTGTCACGATACTCGCTGACTGACATCGATCCCTGCTAGAGAGACCGGAACTCTTCTGCTTTCAGTTCTATTAGGCCCTCTGGAATATGATGGGACCTGAACCCTTCAGTAAACTCCTTCCAGGTGACTGGCGGAGCATTGTTCGGGCGTCCATATTGATAGGACTCCCACCACTCCTGTGCAGATCCTTGCAGCTGACCTGATGTGTACAACACTTTCTCCAGGTCGCTGCATTGGGCTATGTTCAGTTGCTTCTCGACTGCTTTTAACCAGTCGTCTGCCTCCAGTGGATCAGAGGCATGGGTGAACACCGGGGGACGTCCTTTCAAGAACTCCCCACGCTTGTCACGGACTTGAACCGGCGGTGGTGCTGCTATCGGCTCATTGTTCATACGGTTCATCATGGCTTGCATCAGATTAGCTTGCATACCCATGAGTTGCTCAATAGTCATCGGCGGCGGTGGTGGTGGTGGATTCTCAGGTACACCACGTCCACGGCCACGACCACGGCCACGGCCACGTCCATGACCAGCGACTGCTCCTTCGGCGTCCATCTGCTTCCAACAAAGATTCACGGCTTTTAGTGATCCTCCAAAATAATTATTCATCGCTTATAATGAATAAAAACAAGACTAGCAGTTTTCTGGACAAGTTTCAAACTCAGCAGGTCAGTAATCCATGCTTATCTCAGAATCTAGAGATCCAATAGGAACATGGTATACATCGTTGGAAAGGTTAAGAAATTCTCTACAAACTTTATTTAGACCACATTTACTGATTCCAAAAGTAGCATAGTCAAAATTGTGGTTTATCAGGTTCTGCTCTGGTTCTCAGTCTGCGCAGGTACAGCAGATTAAAATGAACATATCTCATAGACCCGAACAGATAATGAGGTGATTCCAGTTGGAGATGAAAGATATGCCAGTCTAGTTTTCATCATAAAACGTTCGTAATTTTTGACTGAACCAATAATGAGATACAGAATAAACATCACGGACTGCTCCAGAATCAGCATGTCTGAGACAACGATAAAGTAACCCAACCTCACATTAATCAACTTTTACTTCTAAAATTAAACTTTAGAAACATGCGGACAGGCCCACATGTTTCCACAATCAAACAAAACTCCAAATCATAATTGTTCATCATCACAAACAGCAACACACTAAAAGTTCACATGCCACACATAAATAAACCACTCGTGCTAACGTCTAACTAGAAGGTACTAGGACATCTAGGGAGCTCTATCCTGCAGAACGAACTTGCGGGGCTTCTTCTTATAGATGGGTGGCTGTCCAAGCTGACCACGCAGCTCATCCACCTGGTGCTGGAGGCGCTTCCCCGCCTGCTGTGCAACACGTAGCTTCTGCCTCAGTGCCACATTCATCTCCTGAATGGCACTAACGTGTCTCACAGTCGTATCCAGAGTAGGTTCACCGGCAGGAGGTGCCAGAACATGCCATGTCCTGCCATCTGGGTCGTTGCGGGGAAGGAACCGGTACCTATCCTTCTGCATGGCCTCAAATCGGCGGCCATGGTAGTGAAAGTACGCAGCTTGGGCTGCATCCTCCAAGCTCTCGTAGGCGGAAGCACGCCTAACCCTGCTCTCATGGATGGACTCCACCTTATCTGAGTTGTCGACGTTGTTCCGAGCTGTGATGATCACCTCGGCCTTCCAGTAGGTGTTCTCCAACGGGTGCTTATGCTCCGAACAAAGGTAGCGGACGGTGGCAGCAAACTCCGGGTAGTAGCTCGCCAGCACACCCGTGAGTAGAGTGTGGTAGGGAGCGTCCTCGTCAGCCTCCATGAACTTGTTCCTGGAGGTCCTTCCTATCTCCGGAACAACCTGTGGGTGCTGTGGCGTCGGTGCTGAACCCGTCGACGCGTGGGGTGCAGGCGCAGGTGATGCAGGTGGAACTGGAGCGGCGGCCTGCGGGATCGGTACCGCCACCGGTGTAGGAGCTGAAGGCGTAGGCGTAGGAGACCCCGTGTCCATAGGCTCCTCCTCCTCGCCGCCACCAGAGGCGACGACCTCGGGCTCAGGTACAGGTGCTGGTGCTGGTACAGGTGTGGGTACTGGTGCTGGTGCTGGTGCAACTGGCGGAGCATGGGCGGCGATGAAGAGGGCACGGTACGTGGCTGCGCTGGGACGAGGCATCTAAAAATTGTATTTTAAGAATTATAATCAATATATTTACATAAATAGAACAGTAGGTAAGAATATATAATTTTAATAAAATAACAAGATAGTAAAGTAAGCAGTGAAATAAATAAAACGAAAATAAAAACCCTAAAATCGACTGTTTCTACCTAGGTTTGTGTCCTACAGTCAGTCTTGCTTTGATACCAATTTTTCACACCCAAATTTAAGGATAAATTTGAGTACAATAATCTCATGTGCGCCCCAGGAATAGTCGCACACACAAGTCGACAAATTACAAATGTATCATCACAACTGTCTTACATAACGTTATTACAACACAAATATATCAAAGTCTGCGACAAACGGAAAATATAACTCATAACTAGCTATGATATGATAGCTCCAACACAGGGACGACCGACTGGGGGATTGCCAACCTATAGGTCCTCCGGGAATTCCTCGTAGAAGCTTTCATCTGTTACCCATCCGGGATTTTGTCGAAAAAGAAATATAAAGACAAGCGTGAGTACATCTCGTACTCCGCAAGCATAACATAGGATTTTATGCGGCTCAAAAGGGTCAGACACTGGCTACTGCAGTTAGCATTTTAATTGGTCAAGGTTTTAATCCTATTTAATCATAAGTTATGCTTAAACTCCCGATTAACCCAAATGAGTACATGATAATAACTCCGTTAACCTTCACGGCTAACACCATCACCATCACGGTTAAACCACATTAATCATCATGATCAATGCGTCCGATTTTCGTAAGTCATTTCCCCATAACCATCCACACCCAACTATTCCGTAAGGGTCCAAGGCCGCTCTTGTCCGAGAGCACGGCTAGTATACCAGTTTGATCAAACTCAGCGGAGAGGTGTGCACTTTTCCCGTAAGTCGTGTTACCCATATGCCCGGGCTTTGCAAGACCCACTAACACTGTCAAGGTGAGCGTGCAAGGAACACTATGAAGCCTTCCATAGGCCACGTCTAACCAGTTAGGGCCGCGAGGTTTCCTCGGCAGGTAGATATAGAGAACCCCCTTCCTATGGCACATTTACATCACGGCTATACACATAGGAACAGAAGCAGTTCTATACCCAAAGTGGCAAGCCCCTCTTGCGTCCTTTCGGGTAACCTCTAACCAGCTAGATGAGATCCTATTACTGAGCTAAAGTTAGAGCCATATAACCATCACGGTTGCACTGTAAGTCCCGGATAGTCGCTTACAGAGAAATCCTTACAGAGGGTCTAGGTCAACCTGACCAAAGTCAATTGCACCATAGCCCTTTTCCTATCATTTGTCATCATATTCATTAAAGTCAGAGTAATAGTAAAGTCTCAATTAATTTAGAGCACTAGCAAAACTAACCATATGCAATCTACCCTTAGGTGTCATAAATTTATAGTCAGGTAGCTAGGATGTCCTTAGGGTTATCAAAATTAGACACATGCAGATGCGTAATTAATTAAGTGAATAGGTGTACAAGGGAAACCCATGTTATACTTGCCTTCGGTGAAGAGGAACTGCTGCTAGTCCTGCTGCTCCTCGGAATAAAAGGGATCACCCACGGACACGTCACCGTCTGCGCTCGATCGGTACCACACAACAACACGCATTCCAAGTTCAATCATACGAGCAAACAATCCTTTAGTTAGAACAGTACACCAACAGATCAAAAATGAAATAAAGTATTTAAAAACAGAACCTACGTTACGCTACGATCACATAGATACGAAGATCACAAAAATCAGAGCTAAAACGACCAAGTTACGAATTTACGGTGATTTCCTATAGGCATTTAATTAATTAAACCTAACCCTGAAAATAAAAAGTGGCAAACTACAGAAACAGTAGTACTATCATGTAGAGAATTTAATTACGAACCTAACGCAATTTGAACGGGTCAATTCGGAGCTATAACGAATATTTTATGGCTAAAACAATTTCAGTGGCAATTTTGTAATGTCCTGAAAGCGTATTTTGACCTAACCGACAGATAATACGCTTTCTAAAAGACAAAGCGTAATTTACGAAATGTGCTAAGGACTGCGGGCACAAAAACTAAATTCCAGGGGGACTCTTTAGCAAAACTGACCCGCGAAGGGGTACGGGGTGCCCTGGACCGTTGATCCCCCGATGAACGACCAGGATTAGAAGGGGGAAGGGGAGAGAGGAAGGGCTCGCTGGCCGGCCGGCCGGAGCAAGGCCTCAGCGGCGGCGCCATGGCCGGGAGATCGCCGGAGAAGGAGAAAACGTCCTTCGGTGGACGAAACTTCGATCCAAGAGCACGGGAGGCAAGAGGAGCTCACCGCGAACCCGAACACGCCGAGAACAAGGACTAGGACGGCTCGACGGCGGCTGACCATGCGAAACGGCGGCGAGGATGCTCCTGTGCACACACGGCAGCAGTTAGAGAGAGAACCGAGGCGGGAAAAATAAGAAGAAGAATCTAGGCGACTTCGCGGGACCAAAACGGAGCTCGGCAAGGGGATTACAGGGAAGAAAACTTGGCCAATCGAATCTTCCACCGCGGTGGCGAACTCGGCGGCGCTCGGTGCTCCCAGGCGAGACGGTGAGCGGGGAAAAGAATGGGGCGCGTGGTGCGGTTCAAGCTCAGGCGCGGGCGCTATCCTTTTCAAGCCGAACGCGGGGGAAGAGGGGGAGATCGTGGGCGCGGGGGGCGGCTTTCGGCTTGGGCGGTTTAGCAGAGAGAGGGAAATTCGGGGGCGGACGGTTGGGGAAGGAGATGCTGACAGGCGGGCCCGGCCTGTCAGCGGGGGAGAAGAGAGGGGAAGGGGGAGCCGGCCAGCGACTGGCTGGGCCGCGGCCCAGGAAGGGGGCGCGGAGGGGGGGGGGTTCTGGGCCAAGGCCGAAAGGAGGAAGGGGGGAAAGGATTCCATTTCTCTTTTTTTAAAAAAACATATTTTTCAAATGCATTTCTTTTTCTTCAAATATTTTCTTGCGTAAGATATTTTGGTTTTAAAACAATCATCACATAAAAGAAATGCACCATCATGTATGCAACAAAAATATTTCTCTAAGCTTATATTAAATTTTAATTCCCCAAATTTATTTATTTTTCTATATTCAAAATGCTCACAAAATAATTCATTAAATTCAATTCATCTATTTTAAATAAATAAAATTTTTGGGTGTTACAATTCCTCTCATTCTAAACAACTTGGAGAACAAAGATGGTCGTTGAATAGCCTTTGTTTAGTGAGTCGCCTACTCAAAGCATGTGTGTTGGTTGTGTATTAGCAGCTGCATATTGCCATCCAAGAACCTGTTAGGAAGGACTAAGAGTTCCTTACATGTTGAGGTGTGGGAGCAAGTCTTGTGTTAGGAAGCAATTATGGTGAGCCAGAATAACATGAAGCCATGATGCCGAAGCAGAATGCGCATGAAGATGAACATGAGTGCTTTAACAATGTCATCTCGGACATGCATGAATGGTTCCATTTATCTTGTTTTGGTTGTAGAGAGGGACCGGACATGTGCAGTAGTTGTATTGCCATCAAGGGCCTGTTAGGATAGTTACTTGACTTTTATTTCTTACATTTGTAACTGCCATCACAGAGCCTGAACACTACACTATCTGATCTATGTACAATCTTATGATATGGTTATATGTACCAAGATTACCGAGTGTAACAATTACCGCTTGTGTGAATGCATGATTAAATGAGATATGAATCACTAATTTGAATGGTTAAATGCTGGTTTGTGGATATGCAGTATTAGGAAAAAAACTACAAAAATATGGGCTTAATTAGTGGGCTGAAGATGACGTGGCAAACGATGAACAACTCCATGACGTTTAAGTTCATCACTATAGGCTTTGGCTATTGTTGCTGACAGTATTCCATGACGAAATGAAATAGCAATCAGTGACGGCTTTAGTCGGTCCAACAAATGTATGACGTGAGATACATGATGGATTTTTCAATCGTCATGGAAAGTTACTCGTGACGTATTTTTGATTGTTGATGACCAAAGTGATCGTCATGTAAAACACCATTCCTTGTACCTTTCAGAAAAAATTCTTCCTAGGACAAGTTCTTAAGCCACCACCATTGAAGCCAATCATAGCTTCTGACTATAACTCTGTCTTTGACCATGACAATAAATTAAGCATTGTCGAGAGATACCCCGGATTATAGTAAAAAATCAACACAACTTTTCTTATCAATAGAAGCAAGAATATATTTTTCAAGTCAGCATACACCTCGGGTATTCTTGGTCGCTAACCATTTCAGTTAGAGATTAAGAAGAACAAAGGACATATGATGCCTAACATAAGAGCTGCATCAAATAAACATCCTGATGCCCTTAGTGATCTGTACACTTGATTTTCACACAAAAGTCCAAGTGTGGGGGAGGACAATGAGAATCTCACCACAAGGCCATCTTGGTTAAAAAGAAAAAAGAAAGATGTTAGCTCTACCTTGTTAAAAAAAAAGAAAAGAAAAAAGAAACAAAAGAGAAAAAAGGAGATAAAAAAATGCAATAAATAAATAAAATAAAAAAATATATATTAAAAAATAAACAACGAGAGAATGTGGGAGAGAGAAGGAGCAGGCCGACCCCACATGGCCACGATAAGCACCAATGGGCTGCCACTCCACGTAGCATTGCTTTCACAAGCAAGAAGGGCTCGCCTCCAATACTTTACTACTAACGTCAAGGTCATGGCCCATACACATTAAGCCGTGTGTGTGGCCTAGCCTTGTGGTTCACCTGGGCAGAGTCATCAAGCCACCAACACAGTAGCTACAAAAACTTTCTATCCACGTTTGTTGTTGGTAAGTACACCTAGGTATGCAAAAGTTACTGTACCTTCGCCAACACCTTTACTCGCATTTGTCCCCATGAAAATATAAGTCATGCTTCTTGTGTTATATCATAAGCTCTGGTTTAGGTGTACTCGTATACAGATCATTTACAGTACATCTATAGGCCTTTTTAACACTAGTAGAAATTTACACTTTTGTGACGAATTAATTTCATTATTGAATGTGCTAAATTTGTCACGTTTTAAGTTCTCTGACGAATTTATGATAAAAAGTGGGTAGTCGTAGAAGCCACATCACACTTGATCTTCTATGACAAATTTAGAAATTTGTCATAGAAGTGAACTCTTCTATGATAGGACTTTTGGTTATCTGTAACGAAAAGAAACATCGTAGAACTGTTTTGCCATGCGTGGCAGGATGATGCCATGTTGGCAGTTTCTTTTGTTGGAGATGCTTTCCATATATACCTGCTATAGTTGGCTTTGCTGGAGATAGTTTGGGTACGTGTCGCCTTCTTATTGGACAAAGTGGTGATATCTGGTTCTTGCATGTTTGTTGTTACTAGACCATGTGTTGGGTTTCTCATGTTTCACGTGTCAGTTTTCTATTGGCACACATGTTGTGTTATGGTAGGGTCACATGTTGCTTGTTCATGGACCGTATGTCTTAGTTTTACTGGTCCATGTGTCTGATTCTAAATCGATCACATGTCATGGCGTTGTCCATCCACGTGCCCTATTTTTATCCAGCCACATGTCTCGTTTATATCCTTCCACATGTTATGCCCTGGCTATATCATGTGTCATGCACTAGCTCCTCCACATGTCGCGTTTTATTTTATCATGTGGCATGTCCTAGTTCTACCACGTGGACGACAATCCATTTATTATTAAAGTAATTTGAATTCATCACTACTGCACAGATTTACTACATAATAATCATTCAGACCGGTAAGTCTAGTAATAACAATTAACATTTGATACATCAACAGTAAACTGCTAACATAGTATCACAACATCACATCATCACATGCGTCCACACATCAGACCATAAAAATATTCACCGCATCAAGACGCAGGAGTTGAAGACTGAGAGTTAATTACCAAGAGAGCTAAACGACATGACTAGCATAAGGAGCCTATTGTATGCCTCATGTTGCTATTGCTTGAATTTCTCAAGCTCCATTTTAGCCTTTCGAAAGCCCAAGTTTGGTTTTGGTAATTAATGACACCAAGTTGCTAATGCCTTTGGTTTAAGTGGTTTGAGTTAGGCATAGCAACACTTGTGATGAAGGAGCAATGTGACATGGAGTGGTGGACACATGATCACAAAGAGATGGAACATAAACATGGCAATGAAGATCATGGTGATCAAGCACTTGGTGATGCACAAGGTGTAAAGAGATCAAGACAAAGGTATAACATAGGGTTTTGCTTTTGCCAGTCTAAGATGAGTAGAGAACTGATCGACCGAGTTTAGGATAGATAGCTGACTATTAAGAGGGGTAATCATGGTCATCTCTCAAATCAAGTGCTACTAGGTCTACATCTTGAGCATATACATTAGGATCTAGTTAAGTGCCAACCTAACTCCTTTGAAGAAAATGTTTGTGAAATGCTAACACACTTACACAATGGTGGTGTACAGTTGGTGGTGTTGGCACATTTACAAAGGAGCTAAAGTTTGAGGGGCAGAGAGGGGTTTGGGTTCCTCTCTCCCTCCCGCTAAGCTTGCGAGGTGGGATTTGGTGCTTTTAAGAAAATGTAATTGTAAGTGTAATCAAGCCCTAGTTGTGGGTTTTGGTGATAATGACAACACAATTAGAGGACTAATGAGATTTGTTGAGATGACAAGCAGGTAAAATAAGAATAAGGATAACACATGAGATGTGATATAGAAAAACCCCAAATTACCAAATTTGTTAGTCCATTGATGGTATTGAACAAAAACATTCGGTGAATTATAGCACCCCAAGTTTTCAGTAGATGAACGGTGTTTTGATTCAAGTGGCTATAGAGTTTTTATCTTTTGTTGAGTTATAGGAAACGTCGTACTATCAAGAGGGATGCAAATCAAGTTGGTAAGATGAGGATAAGGGTGCTCAGATCTATATATAGAATGCACTTGAGAGACATGCTTGCACCCAAGGGCACTTAGAAATATTGTTTTCTGCTAGGGTGCGCCGGTTGTACCGATGTTTTTAGTCGGTGGTACCGATAGGTCAAAACTCATCCCTAGTCACCGTCTGAAGGTTGCGAAAAAATGAATTGCCGGTGGTACCAAGCTCAAGCCGATAGTATCGTCCTGCATCGGTAGTACCGACAAAACGCCAGTACCGGCAGGTCAAATTTGCACAAGCTCTGATGTGCGCAAAATTTACCTGTCGATAGTGCCGGCCTTTTTGCCGGTAGTACCGATGCTGGCCGGTAGTACCGGCTCAAGCCTGGTAGTACCGGTAGGCTGATTTTGCGCACTTCTTTGATGACTGTAGGAGCATTTCTAATGGTCAGATCTGAGGGTCGGTAGTACCGGCGTTTCGAGCCGGTAGTACCGATAGTTGTCCTGAACATATGTATAAATAGCTCTTCCCTCATTTCTAACTGTTAGCTCTCCCAATCCTTCAACTCCACATCTGAGAAAACAACCTCCAAGCTTTGACTCACCCACTTTCTATCCCTCTTTGCTCCTAGGCTTCAATCCTTAAAAGATTTGAGCTAGAGAAGTGAGATTTGAGAGTTGGGAGCTTCGATCCATGACTTGAGCACTTGGTTTTTTTGTCTTGCCGGTTGGTTTGGATTTGTTACTCTTGAGTTCTTGGAGCCCTAGCCGGCTAGATGTTCTTCATGGTTGCCCATGTTGATTCATTTGTGAGGGCACCTCGAAGTGTTTGTATCACTCTTTGATTCTTATTGGAAATCTCAACCAAAATTTTGTGGTTGCTTGGGAAGGAGACCTAAGTGGTCGGACCTTAGTGGTCACCTCAACAACAGGGACATAGGAACTCCATCGTGGGGGTTGCCGAACCTCAAGAGAAATATCTTGTCTTGCTATGGAGGTAGCATCAACTACCCTTATTCTTGTGTTCTTTGTGTTCTTCCTCTCCACCCCCTTTCATAGGTGAACAAGGGCCGATCTACATTTTGGAGAAAAACTTTGCCAAGGGAACTTTGACATCATCCTCTACTACATCTAGGAGAGTATGGTAACTCTTAGATCTAAAATCAATACTCAATATACTCTGATTTTGTACCTCCCTTAGGGCATTGGTAGTACCAGCAGTTGCATTGGTAGTAGTGGCTGTCTTACAACAGTAGTACCGGCCCAAACTGTCGGTGGTACCGACAGGCATTTTTTCCGGAACTTGAGTTTTTGAGCTTCAGGTTTTTAGATACGCCTATTCACCCCCTCTAGGCTTACCAGAGATCTTTACAAGTGGTATCAGAGTCGGTTACCTCGTGTGCACTTCACCGTATGAGGTATGGAGCTTGGAGGAGAATCAAGCGGTGCAAAGCCTACAGAAGTCCATTTGGAGGAAGTGGGCTTGCATCACACTGACACTGATAGTAGCCAACTCAGTGTGTCAACAGCAAGCAATACCACACTTCCTCATCTTGAGCCTATCGATGGTGAAAGGGTTCTCAATGAAGAAGATAAGAGAAAAAAGAAAGAAGCAAGAAATCTCAAAAGAGAAGCAAGAGAAAAGAAGAAAGAGCGACAACTATTAGATGAGAAGAAAGCAAGAAAAGAAACTAGAAGGCTCAAGAGAGAAGAAAGACGAAAGATAAGGGAAGCTAGGAAGAAGAAAGAAGAAGCCAAAGCTCCCAACACATCTTCTAGTGAGCTTTCTAGCAGCTCCAAAGATGGTGATGAGTCCTATCAAGTGCATAGCTGTTGGGTATTTTAAACGCACACAGAAAAATCCGCAAGCGCATGGATACTGATGTAGCTTTCACCCAGGAGTATTCTAGAGTATCGATTTCCACGGGGAATGTGAAGTGTACTAGAGAATCAAGGCCATCCAAGGATAAAGATAGGAGAAGAAAGATAAATATATTTTTGGTGGGTAGAGAGGAACCTTTTGGAGTTTTCTAAGTTGATTGAGTGATCAACATCAAGCTTACTATACTATACTTACCTTGGAGCAACAGTACCTTTCTGACACTCGAAAAAGATTGGGAAGAAAGTAGTCGGGAGAAGGCTACCAAAAAGATATACGAAACACCAACCCAAACATGGTGGGATACAAAGTCCTGACAGGGTTGTCACCCCTGGGGCTACCACAACTAACCGTGGGTTTGGGCACAAACTCAGGTAAACTCTAGTCTAGACACCACGTCTACACTAGCGCTTACTAATCTAATTACCTAGGATAACTAGAGCATTCAATACGAGCGGAGATCTAGTAAGTATAGTAAAGCAAGAATTAAATAAGAATTGAACTTATAAATAATAATTAAAGAACCTAGAGGTCGTTGAGCGACAAACCAGATGTTGCAAAAGTATAATGTTGAGGAAGATCCGATAGATCCAGCTCCTCTTTAGCTCTCTCCTCCTCTCTCCCTATTTTCTAGATACAACTAGACAACTAGAACTAGAACTAGATGAACTAGAGGGACCTCTACTACTCTACTAGATGAAACCCTAATTTCTGTTGTAGATGTAGCTAATGAAGGAGATGATCTCTAAGGGGGTCAGGGTTGTATTTATAGCTCCCTAGGAAGCACCACAACCCATGGATCAAACTGACTTAAATGCGTGCTTAAGATTACTCCTCAAAGGCGGTGGAGGCAGGATCCGCGAGGTTGGCTGTGATTGGCCACAGGGGCCGGGCGGTCGCCCAAGCCAGGTGGGGCGGGCACCCCTGTGTGGCTGCCAAATTGACCCCACTTTGTAGGGTTACCTCCTCGAGTCTTCTAGATTGTTCTGGAGTTGACATTCGGGTCTTCTCTCTATGTAAATCTGACATGTGGACCTCCTTTTGTTCTTATTTCAATAACCCCCTGCAGAAATAGACAATCACCAAAACTTGTGGAATTCTGTTAGTAATAACCCCTATAGGTAGATGGTATTATGATTTTAGTCCTTTCTCATGTTATGTTGATGGTTAAAAAGAGTACTTATCTACCGTCAACAATAGCAAGAAGGACAAGAAAGGAAAGGGCAAGAAGAACGACAACAACAAATATGCTGTCGTATCCTTTAACTATTCTTCTATGTCTATGACTAACCATTATCGCAAGTCTTTTATCAATGTGCCCATAGGGAAATTACCTCATTTTGATGAGACTAACTTTGCCAAGTGGACGCACTTGATGAGAGCTTATCTTATTGGTCTCCATCGTTGTATTTGGGAGGTTGTTTGCAATGGGTTTGAGACACCGATTGATCCAAAGAACCCAACATATGAGAATCATTCACCTCAATGGTCAAGCCACAAGTGTGTTGCTTAGTGCATTGGATGGTGATGAGTACAATAGAGTGATCAGAGTTGACATTGCCAAGCAAATATGGGATACTTTGCACCTTGCACATGAAGGAGTTGACAAAGTAAGGAAGGCAAGAATTGATTTGATGATGGCCAAGCTCAACCAGTTTGTTATCTTGGATGGAGAAGGGCCACAAGAGATGTTTGATAGGTTGATGTCCTTGGTGGGCAAGATTAGATGCTATGGTTGTGATGAGTTAGATGATCATAAAGTTGTCAAGATTATGTTGGAAGCTTATTCACCAAGAAATGAGACCATAGTCACTCTAATTAGAGACAAGAAAGAAGCGTATTCACCAAATGATGTACTTGGGAGGATTTTGACATTTGATATGCAAAGAGAAGAAGCCAATGAAAGAAAGAAGCTTGGTGAGCTGCAAGCAAAGCTAGAAGGCATCAAGATCAATGATGATGTAGCTCTCAAAGCCAACAAGTCAACCAAACGACCCTCTACAAGCAAGTCCAAGTCCAACAAGCAAGCATCAACTAGCAAGACCAAAGCACCAAAGCAAGTCAAAGAAGTAGAGACAACATCATCATCAAGTGAAGATAAAAGTGATAGTGAACAATATGAGAAAGTGCAAGATATTGCTCTCTTTTTTAGAAGATATCAAAAGGGACTCAAAAAGCAAGGCTACAAGGTAGTGAAGAGGAAGTTCCCAAACAAGAAGAAGAGGCTATGCTACAATTGTGGAAGCACTGAACATCTCATTGCTCATTGTCCTCATGAAATCGAAGACAAAAATTACAAGAGAGACAAGAAAGAGAGCAAGACCGACTACAAAAATAGCTTAAGACACATGGGACAAGCTCACATTGGACATGAATGGGACTCAACAAAAGATAGCTCAAGTGAGGAGGATGAAAAGATTGCAACTGTGGCTATTCACAAGCCATCCTCCACACCAAGGCTCTTCAACAACATGTTTGATGATGACTACTACTCCCCTCACATTTGTCTTATGGCAAAGGGTGAGAAGGTAAAATCCAAATCCAATCCTTCTCTCCCTAGTGACACACCTAGTAGTGATATAAGTGATTACTCTAGTGATGATGTGTCTAGTGATGAAGAAATTGATAACATAACTAAAAATTTGGATAGCAATACCAAACTGTTCATCACTAAGCTAATGGAGGATTTAGAGAGTGTTCAAGCTGAGTTAGAATCTAGTGAAGAGACTCTTATCAAACAAGAGAACCTCTACATTGCTAGCAAGGAAGCTCTTGCATTAGAGAGAAGTGAGGTGGAATCCTTGCGCGAGGCTTTGGCCAAAGAGCAAGAGGATTTCGAGGAATCTGAGGAATCTGCGGAAGTATGACGAAGTCGTCGAAATAGTAGATGCTGGAATATGAGTAAAAACTAGTGTTTGATTGATTGATCGATAGATTTTTTTACAAGGCTCTAGGGTTTACATTTATACCCTGCCCAAGGAGCGACAACCAGACACGACTAAAACTCGAATTCCAAATTTAAACAGAATCCGTACACAAAACGATTTAAATAACTAAGGAAAACATAAAAACATCCTCCCGTGACAAACTGGAACACCTCCACAAGTCGATCGGCAACTTCCAAGTCCTTCCCCCGCATCATCGGCAGACTGCCTTGTTGTAGCCATCGGCACAAACACATCATTACCTATGGACTTGGTCACGTTCAGCTATCCCTCCATCGGCAACTATCCTCATCGGCAACTCATTCTGTAGATCAAGTACTGCCGTCTTGTCCTGCTGACCTACACACTACCGATTATGGACACGTGCCCAAAAACGGTGTCAACACATGCCTCCCAATTTCGGAGTATGAAAGCATTAATGCTCCGAAATTCTTCACAGTAAATGATGCCTTTCCGTAATTAATTCTCTCAATTTGGTAACCGACAGCCTTAATCCGAACAACCCTGATCTGACTCTTCCGCAGATTCCTCGAAATCCTCAACTTCCCAAACGGGCACCTCCACTTTAAACGCCCATCAGCAATATTACCGTTACAGGGACTTGCCGATGGACTGACCAGGACGTCCATATCTTATCCTCCCAAACGGCTATCTCCACTTCATTCACCCATCGGCAACATTACCGTTACAAGGTGCTGCCGATGGACCGACCAGGAGATCCCGCATAGTAAAATATCTCTGGATAATGACCGCTTCTTGTCAAATCGCCTGCACAATCCCTTGATTACCGTGCAAACAGTTCCATATCTACCTGAGTACCCTCGGATTTCACAGATACGGCGAAGAGATAAGTCAGATTTGTCCTTGCCCGTTTTGTCCTATAAATAGTTCCTTCTCGGGTACTCCTTCCCCATCACATCATTCCACAGCTCCAACTCCACTTTCCCAGCGGCGGCGATGTTCGAGAGCTCCAATATCTCCAACGAAGTCCCTTCTTCACCAACTCCGAAGCCCTCGGTCATCTTCTTCAAGATGGCCATCAACTTCACCGTTCCTGAGGTCAGTTCTTCACTCCACCTTTTGTGCTTTTTCTCACATCCCTGTTCATCCACAATTTATTTTACTGAACATTCTTTCCCCTTTTTTTGTTCTTCTCTTTACCCTCAAAACTATTAGGATCTATCCAATAAAATTGTCATCCCTACCGATCAGCAACATCTCCAATGTCTTGGTCCGTTAGGAGATCCAGATCCCACTGATCTTATTAACGCAGAAACAAACAGAATCCCCTTTAGAGCCGAGAATTTTTCTTTGGATCTGTGGAAGGATACTTTCCGTTCCTGGCCCAATCCCACAGTGGGATGGAAAGATTGGTTCTTGAGAGTCGGCCACTCGAATGAAGTTCAGTGGGGCGAGTGAAAACTGGACCAATGCATTAGGTTGTCTATTGCCGATATGCATAGGAACGAATCACTGCTGATATCTGCATCATATTTCTGGTCATACACGCTCAACGCCATTGTCTTTGGCCACGGCCCTGCTTCCCCCACTCTTGCCGATGTGCTCATGCTTACTGGCTTAGACGTATCCACTACCGATAGTAGTCACCTGTTTGACACTACGCCTAGTGCCAAAGTGGACACCTGCGCCATCGGCAGCTGGTCTGGGTACATTCAGAAGTACCGCAGAACGGGGCCTGTCAACATAAAGGAACAAACCACCTTCCTGAACCTGTGGCTGGATAAGTTCGTGTTCTGTGGTCGATCGGCAGGACCAACCTCTGTCTACCTATCGGCAGCAGAGAGATTAGCCAACGGTGGCCGATTTCTCCTCGGCCGATATATGCTAGGCTCCACTTACCACCTCCTCCACCAAGTAGCCAGAAAACTCCTGCTCGGCCAGCCCATCGGCAACCTAGGAGGACCCTGGTGGTTTATCAACATGTGGCTTAACCTCCACATGCACAAGCGTCTTGAATTCAACCTCTTCACACAACGCTTCCCCAGGGACATAGCCGAGGATTATGAACTGGATGAAGAAGAATCGGCAACTCGCCCTCCTCTGAACTTTGGCGAGGCTGTCATTGTCTTACCTGGTACAGGTGGCAATGCAGACCAGGTCAGCCGATTCTTCCAGACCTTGTATGAAGGCCTGACCAGAGAGCAGCGAGCGTGGATGCCCTATGAAGATCCACATACCATGTTTCCTTTGGTTTTCCATCCATTCAATGACGCTCTCAACAAAGATCATGATGTGATGATGGCACTGATCACCCCCAGAGCTATACCAGTGAATTTCTTTGGCAGTGGGAAAGCTTCTAACCAAACTTATGAATTCTACAACCCATCGGCACTAGCCCGTCAACTAGCTTTCGGTCAGCTACCGATTGCTCTCTGTTTTGCTGATGTGATAAAACCCAGGGAAACCATCACGAGCCTTCTTGAGTGGTCCCGAGTAGCCCAACTGTCGCCGAATGCCGATACAGATGTAGATCTATCAGAGTGGATCCCAGCCCTCTTCATCACTCAGGCATACAAGCAATGGTGGGAGGAATGGAAGGAGCATTTATTTTGCAAATCGGCTCTTACATATCGCGGCATGATCGACCCCCCAGTACAAAATCCCCGATAACACTGTAAGTACCTCTAAACCGATGTTCTAATCCTTTTATCCTTATTTTCATTGGTAACTCACCCTTTGTGTCATGTTGCAGGTTGATTACACTCCCCCATCGGTCAGCAGGAGCAGCAAGCCGATTGACCTGTTCCCATCAGGTCCGATCTCTTCAATCGGCAACAATGCTCCCACTCTAGCTGCCATCATGCACCGAAGTGTGCGCCTTAAGAAAGTGACCACCAAGAGAACCAAGACATCTCCATTGGTAGCCGCCTCCACCTTAGCACAGGCCTTCAAGGTGATTGTTAAACCTTTCCATTCATACCGATTCCACTTTTACATGTACTTGTACTCATAAATTTTTCTCTGTACCAGCAGACCAGTGCATCGACAAGGACCAAAAGCAAAGGTGCCGATGCCCCCCAGTCCAGCTAGCAGAAGAGAAAAGGTGCCAAGAGTACCAGAGCACAAACAAAGTGCCAGAGAGTGGCAACTCCCCCTCCTCCTCCGGTATCTCCAATTCCGGTGGAATCCTCTCCTTCTTCTCCAGAAACACAGACTTAGCAAGTACCATCTCCCCCTCAACCGCAAGAAGTACCACAAATGGAAGAATCCCGACCAGAAGAGCTCCAACCAGAGGTGCCTCAGTCAGAAGATACATCGGCTGATATAGGCGAGTATACTACCGATCCAGCAGGATCAATCATAGCATCGGTAGTTTCTTCAATCCAGACAAGTACTGTTCCCCCTCAAGGTAACACACTTTTATAAGATTATTGCCGATGAACCCATCTCTTCTGTTTTACAGTTATTTCTGTTATTCTTTCAGCTGACATAATTCAATCAGCAGTCTCAGCCGATCAACCTGTGATTCCATCGGCATCTTCCAGGCAAAGGCGAGAAATCACCTTGAAGCAAGTAAGCCAACCAGTCACCATTAGTATTACTTATCAATATATGACCATGGAACGACTCACTTTATTTCCTTTGCAGGAACAAGACTCTCCCGATAGCCTCTTTTCCTTTGCCATCGACGTCTCTGAAGATGAAGGTGAGGAAGCAAGCTCCTCCCGAGCAATTGGGGTTACATCGGCAGAGATCAGGGCAAGGCTGGAAGAACTGTCGGTTCTCCTTCATCAAGACACAGCCCAACTAGTTGATGACTCCGATCTAGCCAAGGCTTTATTCAAGACCCTGAGAGGCCAAATCCCCACCGATGCTGAAGAAATCCTTTTCCAAGCAGCACATCTAGAGAGTTGTCAACTGCAATACCAGAGGGCTGCCCAGCGCCTTGCCGATAGAGCCACCCAGACTCGGCTTTCTGAGGAGATGATGAAAGAAAAGCTCCTTACCGATGAGAAGCACAAGAACATCGGCACCTTGAAGTCCTAAAGATTTCTGACCTATCGACAAGAAGAGAAACTCTGTTGGCAGAACTCAAACAAGTAGAGGATGCCTTGTCCCAAGCCCGACAAGAAGAAAGCCAACTGCTAGAGACAATCAAGCTTCTCGAGCAAGAATGAAACATTCACGGCCGTAAGGCGCTGCAGATGAAAAACAAGCTGAAGCCGGTGGAAGGCTCCGCCGATGACGATTTGAAGGAGATAGAGGATGCTAACCAGATCCGTCTGCGCGCCATATCGGCGATCCAGGCACTGCTGAACCCATGAGCTCTTCATCGGCAATACATCCTCGCGCCTCCGCTTTCCAGCTTTCCTGACATTTAGTCTAGCTGATAGGATTGTTATCGGCATCTTTTGAAACATTAAGTCCAGCCCCAGACACATTTTGATCCAGCCGATAGGAGCATTATCGGCATTTAAACTTTTATGCATCGACCCAAATACTTGGGTAGTACTTCTTCAGATATTTGCCATTTAATGCTTTGGGAAATTCAACTCCTTCAAGAGTTTCTAAAATATAGGCATTACCAGGAGCCGATCGACTTATCCGATAAGGACCTTCCCAATTGGGAGACCACTTCCCAAATTTCGAACTTTTAGTCCCGATTGATAAGATCAATTTCCCATCAGCAAACTCCTTAGTCTTCACTTTCTTATCATACCATCTGGCAACTCTCTTCTTATTTTCTTCTATGCTCATTAAAGCTTTCAGCCGATGTCCCGCTAGATCATCTAACTCATCCGTCATCAGAGTAGTATAGTCATCAGCAGTCAGTTGATCCTAAAAAGATAGTCGCCTAGACCCAGTCTTAATTTCCCAAGGTAACACCGCATCATGCCCATACACCAACTGATAAGGTGAAACCTTAGTCGATCCATGACAAGCCATCCGGTATGACCACAAGGCTTCGTTCAACAACGTATGCCACCTCCTAGGATTCTCCTCAATCTTTCGCTTGATGAGCTTGATAATACCTTTGTTAGATGCCTTGGCCTGCCCATTAGCTTGTGCATAATAGGGAGAAGAATTTAACACTTTAATTCCCATACCGATTGCAAATTCATCAAATTCCCCGAACGTGAACATAGTGCCCTGGTCTGTAGTAATTGTCTGAGGAATTCCAAATTGGTAAATGATGTGCTCTTTCACAAAATCAATCATATTGGCCGATGTGACTTTCTTCAAAGGGATAGCTTCAACCCATTTGGTGAAATAATCGGTGGCAACTAGAATGAACTTATGCCCTTTGCTAGATGGTGGATAAATCTGGCCGATCAAATCAATAGCCCGTCCTCGGAACGGCCAAGGCTTTATAATAGGATTCATAGCCGATGCAGGCGCCCTTTGAATATTACCAAACTTTTGACATCCTTGACACCCTTTGAAATACTTAAAGCAATCCTCAAGTATAGTTGGCCAATAATATCCATTCCTCCTAATCATCCACTTCATCTTAAAAGCCGATTGATGTGCTCCACATACCCCTTCATGGATTTCTCCCATCAAACTCTTAGCTTCATCATCACCTAAGCATCAGAGAAGAATCCCATCAATAGTTCGATAATACAATTCATCTTCGAGGAGCACATACTTAGTGGCTTGAAACCGAACCCGCCTTTCAACTTTCTTAGATGGATCTTTCAAATAATCAACGATTCCTTTTCTCCAATCATCGGCACCGATTGCCGATATTGCATTAATCATAGGCTGATATCCCGAGGCATGCTGAGCCAACCGATTGGCCTCTTCATTATGCAATCGAGGAACATACTCTAATCGGAAATCTTTAAATTCCTTTAACAGTTGTATACTCCTTTCGTAATAAGTTATGAGAACTTCACTTCGGCATTCATAGCTTCTAGCCAATTGATTTATAACTAGCATAGAATCCCCGAAGACCTCAACAACATCAGCATGAACTTCTCTTAATAACTCCAATCCCTTTATTAAAGCTTGATACTCAGCCTGATTATTCGTCGACATGGCAACAATCGGCAAGGAAAACTCATACTTCCTTCCTTGAGGAGAAATTAATACTATACCGATTCCTGCCCCCCAGTCACATGTGGATCCATCAAAGAAGAGCGTCCAAGGTACAATTTCCAAAGCCTCCACTGCACTGCAATGTTGAGTTACAAAATCAGCCATAATCTGTCCCTTAACTGCCTTAGCCGATTCGTAACGCAGATCGAATTCCGACAGCACCAAAATCCATTTACCGATCCGGCCACTCATAATCGGCATGGACAGCATGTACCGGACCACATCATCCTTGCAAATAACAGTGCATTCGGCCGATAACAAGTAATGCCTTAACTTGATACAAGAGAAATATAAGCATAAGCATAGTTTCTCAATAGCCGAATACCTGGTCTCAGCATCAATCAACCTCCTGCTTAAGTAATAAATTACACGCTCCCTCCCTTCAAACTCTTGAATTAAAGCCGAATCGATGACCATCCCATCGGTAGACAAATGCAATCTGAAGGGCTTCCCTTGCTGAGGTGGAATTAGAACTAGAGGATTCACTAAATAATTCTTGATTTCATCCAGAGCCACCTGTTGTTCCTTCCCCCAAACAAACTCTTGATCGGCTTTTAACTTAAGAAGAGGACTGAAAGCACGAATTTTACCAGACAAATTAGATATAAATCTCCTGATAAAATTTACCTTGCCGATCAAGGACTGGAGTCCAGTCTTGTTGGTAGGGGCAACTATTTTGTTGATGGCTTCAATAGATCTTCGACTAATTTCAATCCCCCTTTGATGCACCATGAACCCAAGAAACTGCCCTACCGATACACCAAATGCACACTTATTGGGATTCATTTTCAAACCATGCTTCCTTGTGCATTCCAACACCTTTCGTAGATCGGCAAGGTGCTTCGTGAAGTCTCCAGACTTAACCACCACATCATCAATATAAATCTCCACCAGCTTGCCGATGAACTCATGAAATATAAAATTCATGGCCCTTTGATAAGTAGCACCAGCATTCTTTAAGCCAAAGGTCATGACTATCCACTCAAACAACCCGACATGACCAGGACATCTAAATGCGGTCTTTGGAATATCCTCTTCTGCCATGAATATTTGATTATATCCTGCATTGCCATCCATAAAGCTAATAATCCGATGCCCAGCCGCAGCGTCAACTAGCAGATCGACAACTGGCATTGGGTAGCCATCCATCGGTGTAGCTTTGTTAAGATTCCTGAAATCAATGCAGACCCGAAGCTTCCCGTTCTTCTTGTAAACCGGAACAACATTGGAAATCCATTCGGCATACCGACACTGCCGAATAAAGTTGGCTTCAATAAGTTTAGTTATTTCGGCCTTGATGTCAAGAAGAATATTAGGATTACATCGGCGAGCTGGCTGCTGATGTGGCCGAAATCCAGATTTGATAGGTAACCGATGTTCAACAATCGATCGGTCCAAACCAGGCATCTCAGTATAATCCCAAGCAAAGCAATCTTTATATTCCTTTAACAAATCAGTCAACTGCTGCTTACACTCAGGGCTTAACTTAGCACTAATAAAAGTAGGTCTAGGTTTATCACCACTACCTATATCTACTTCTACCAAATCATCGGCCGATGTGAACCCCTGGCCTAACTTTCCATCATCGGCGAACCTATCCATTAAAAACCCTCATCAGAACCGACTGCTTGGATCGGTAGAATTTCATAATCAGCAACCTTGAGAAAATCCTTCTCCCAAGCTTCTCCTGAAATACACCTAGTCCTTTCATAGGTGTCTCCTTCCGCCGATGCAATAACATATGAAGAGTCTCCCGGGACAATTTCAATCTTGTCACCTACCCACTGGACCAGGCACTGATGCATTGTAGACGGGATGCAACAATTGGCGTGAATCCAATCTCTCCCTAGCAACAAATTATAGGCACCTTTCCCACTGATCACGAAGAAGGTCGTCGACAAGGTTTTGCTGCCGATGGTCAACTCAACACATATTGCTCCCTTGACCGGAGACACGTTTCCCTCGAAGTCTTTTAGCATCATATCAGTCTTAGTCAAATCCTGATCTCCATTTCCAAGCTTCCGATACACTGCATACGGCATGATGTTGATAGCAGCCCCACCATCAATTAAAATCTTGGTCATCGGCTGACCATCAACCCTTCCTTTGACAAACAGAGCCTTAAGATGTTGCCTTTCATCATCGGCAGGCTTTTCAAAGATGGCTGTCATCGGATCTGGAGCCAACTGAGCGATCTGGTCGGAAAACTCCAACTCATCATCACTGGACGGTGCCAGGAATTTCATCGGCAACATAAAGACAATGTTGACATCTGCCGATGGACCTTCCCCCTTGGGATCTGATTGCTGCTGGTCCCCAGACTGGCCAGAGTTCTCGCCCTTGCTTAGCCCTTCTCGCCTTTCGCGCTGCAGCCTTCTTTTCTGTGTCCTGGTCAATCCCTCTGGACACCATGGAGGAAGTTGCTGCTGCCTTACCGCTGGGTGACGATTTTCCCTCGACTCCATCCGATAAGTGTTGGCATTTCTGCAAAATATGAACTCATCGGGAACCCGTGCATTAGCCATTTCTTCAAGTTCTTCTTGATTCCTGGGAAAATATTCAACACGATCCCCAAGCCTATCGTGCACACTGAGCCTGCCCCCTAGCCGATCATGAACGGATGCTCTCCCCCTAATCGGCCCATTAAATCACCGATCATAATCATGATAGTACCGATCGGACCTGTCATACCGGTCATAACCATTGCACTCAGGACAATCTCTGACAGTGGGTAGTTTGATATTTTCCTCCCAACAATGAATGAAGAACGGGCAATTCCATTGATCCCTATGCCGATTCCACTCCTGTCGGTGTCTTTCCTCTTCCCGACGATAATCCTCTTGTTGGCGCCGATACCGATCTTCACGTTGCTGCCAAGTCTCCCGAGGCCTCCTGTGAGTTATCACAATACCAGATCGGGGAGGCTTTCCTGAGCTAGTTCCCTCCTAGATCAAGCCCCTTCCTTTTGCATCGACAGTGGTGAGGATCCACCGATGCACTTCTTTCAGCTGCTTCTGATGTCAAGACTTTGGCTTTTCCCTTAACATCCAGCATGTTTGTTGGGAAAGGATGTTGATCAATCTTCATCTGCTTCTGGGCCTTGGAGCTGTCAAATTTGATTCTTCCAGATTCTATAGCCGATTGTAGCTGCTGTCCGAAAACCTTGCACTCATTAGTGCTGTGAGAAGTTGCATTGTGCCACGTAAAATACTTCATCTTCTTCAACTCCTCAGCCGATGGGATCACGTGATTTGGTGACAGTTTGATCTGACCATCCTGAAGTAGAAAGTCAAATATCCTATCGGCCTTAGTGATGTCAAATGCAAACTTCTCTGGCTCCTTGTGCCCAAAAGGACAAGACATCGGCTTCTCATTTTTCACCCATTCTGCCAAGCCGATGACTGGTTCCTCATTAGAATCCGAACTTGTTGCTTCATCAACGAATGACACCTTTTTGTTCCATGCTCTCTTGGGCTCAAAAGGCTTGATATCTTGATCAGAAATTCTCTGCACCAAATGACTTAAGCTTTGAAACTCGTGAGACGCATACTTGTCCCTGATGTGTGGCAACAAACCCTGCAAAGCCAAATCGGCTAGCTGCCGATCATCCAGAACGAGGCTATAACATTTATTCTTGACCTCCCGTATCCTCTGCACAAAACCTTCAACCGATTCATCATTGCGTTGCCTCAATTTGACCAAATTGGTGATCTTCTTCTCATGGACCCCAGAAAAGAAGTACTTGTGGAATTGTTTCTCCAGATTGGCCCAGGTAATCGCTGAGTTGGGAGGTAATGATATAAACCAAGTGAAAGCCGATCCAGACAATGATGATGAGAATAAGCGAACCCTTAACTCGTCCCTGTTACCAGCTTCCCCGCATTGGATGATGAACCTGTTGACGTGCTCCATGGTTGACGTGTCATCCTGCCTAGAAAACTTAGTAAAATCCGGTACCTTGTACCGATTTGGAAGCTGGATCAAATCATATGCGGGTGGATACGGTGTCCGATAGGAGTAAGTGTTGACTTTGGGCTTTATCCCAAATTGATCCCTCATTACTTAAGCAATCTTATCGGCCCAATACGCATCGGCATCTTGCCGATGAGGCGGTTGCGGATCGGGCACCTGCTGGTAAGCTTCCACGTGTCTATGCGGCGCACGATCTGCATGAAACATCGGGTTAATCACTTGGCCCCCAATCTGTGGACCACCAAGCTGTTGCCCGCCAATCTGTTGTCCGCCGACCTGCTGCCCAAGATCCATTGGCTGGTTGGGAATCCCCTGATTCTGGAACCCGGGATAGATCTGGCCTTGCTGAAACCCTGTAGCCTGATGACTGTTGGGGCGTTTGCGGAAAGACTTGCTGCCCAAGCCATCCACTGTTAGTATTCATCGGCATAGGTCCTGCCGATGACTGGTAATTGGGCATTATCATCGAATTGACATACCCTGGTTGAGACATAAACCTCTGTTGCATCAGCATTGAGTCTGTCAATGCGTTAGGCATCTGGAACGTTGGAGCTTGAGAATTCCCAGTGTAAGGTCTTGTAGTAGTAGTTGTAGTATACTGGGGACTCTGGTTCATCGGCATATTTGGAGGTGCCGATGCCATAGGGGTCTTGCCTCTCATATCAGTCGCTTGAGATGTACCAGGTGTCTTGAATTATTCCAGAGGCATACCAAAACCCCACCAGTTTGGAGGAAAAACTGGTCCTGACATTGCCGATGCCAATAGATCTGTAGTAAGCTTAATCTGCTCTGAGGTCTTGGATTAGTTGTCATCGGCGTAGATTGTGCGTTAGTGACTCCTAACGTGCTTGGAGGAACAGGAATTTCTGTACCCGCAGCGGCTGTAACAGCCGATGGGGCTGTGACCACCGGTGATCCTAGCTGATGATGAGAGGAGCCCACATAATCTGGTGGCAATTGTCCTTCCTTGAAAGTTCTAGCCACGGCGTTGAAAACCGTATTGGACAGCACACCAGTTTGGTTGATCAAGGCACGGTTGATAGCACTATCAACCATCTCTTGAAGTTTACCAGGATTGGCTTCAAAAGTAACCTGCCGAGGCATCGGCAGCGCATCCTTCTGGATCACTTCGCCGCTCCTGTTCATGCTGAAGGACCTCAGGCATTGCTGCTTGTAATCCTCCATGGCTTTAGCAATAGCTTGCTTCTGCTCATCCTTGAGATTGGCTTCCGTCATGGGGATGACGTTCTCCTAATCAAACTCAGAAGTCGACATGTTGATCTTGATCTTGAATCTGGTCCCACCGGGCGTGCCAAAAGATGTGTTGATGCAAAAGCTGATCTGCAAACACAAAGGGCTAATACCCGATTTAAACGTTAAGGCGTGCCAGCCGATTTGACCTTACTATCGGCAAAGGTGATAACTCGAATACTTTGGTCCCGACAACAGCGATGCGCCCGGATGCCACGGCCAAGAGGTATTCACGCGGAACTTGAGAACACGCCGAGCTTAAGTCGACGAATTCCTAAGAACTCGTAATAAAAAGGAAAAAGTATGACGAAGTCGTCGAAATAGTAGATGCTGGAATATGAGTAAAAACTAGTGTTTGATTGATTGATCGATAGATTTTTTACAAGGCTCTAGGGTCTACATTTATACCGTGCCCAAAGAGCTACAACCAGACACGACTAGAACTCGAATTCCAAATTTAAATAGAATCCGTACACAAAACGATTTAAATAACTAAGAAAAACATAAAAACATCCTCCCGTGACAAACTGGAACACCTCCACAAGTCGATCGGCAACTTCCAAGTCCTTCCCCCGCATCATCGGCAGACTGCCTTGTTGTAGCCATCGGCACAAACACATCATTACCTATGGACTTGGTCACGTTCAGCTATCCCTCCATCGGCAACTATCCTCATCGGCAACTCATTCTGTAGACCAAGTACTGCCGTCTTGTCCTGCTAACCTACACTCTACCGATTATGGACACGTGCCCAAAAACGGTGTCAACAAAGTCCAAGGCCAACAAGCAAGCATCAACTAGTAAGCCCAAAGCACCAAAGCAAGTCAAAATAGTAGAGACAACATCATCATCAAGTGAAGATGAAAGTGATAGTAACAATATGAGAAAGTGAAAGATGTTGCTCTCTTTTTGAGAAGATATCGAAAGGGACTCAAAAAGCAAGGTTACAAGGTAGTGAAGAGGAAGTTCCCAAACAAGAAGAAGAGGCTATGCTACAATTGTGGAAGCACCAAACATCTCATTGCTCATTGTCCTCATGAAATTGAAGACAACAATTACAAGAGAGACAATAAAAAGAGCAAGACTGATTACAAAAAGAGCAAAAGACATATGGGAGAAGCTCACATTGGACACGAATGGGACTCAACAAAAGATAGCTCAAGTGAGGAGAATGAGAAGGTTACATCCGTGGCTATGCACAAGCCATCCTCCACACCAAGGCTCTTGAACAACATATTTGATGATGACTACTACTCCCCTCACATTTGTCTTATGGCAAAGGGTGAGAAGGTAAAATTCAAATCCAAACCTTCTCCCCCTAGTGACACATCTAGTAGCGATATAAGTGATTACTCTAGTGATGATGTGTCTAGTGATGAAGAAATTGATAACATAACTAAAAATTTGGATAGCAAGACCAAACTGTTCATCACTAAGCTAATGGAGGATTTAGAGAGTGTTCAAGCTGAGCTAGAATCTAGCAAAGAGACTCTTATCAAACAAGAGAAGCTCTACATTGCTAGCAAGGAAGCTCTTGCATTAGAGAGAAGTGAGGTGGAATCCTTGCACAAGGCTTTGGCCAAAGAGCAAGGGGCCCATGCTATCATAAAGAAAGCAAATATTACCCTCAAGCAAAAGTATTGTGACTCAAATGGAAAGTACAAGCAACTTGAGGAACAATATAGTATTCTTTGGGATAGCAACTCATCTCTCTAAGCAAAGGATGCCTCTACTCCCTCCACTAGTCAAGGCTATGGAAAATGCTATAATCTTGATTTTAATGCTTATTCCACTAACCTTGCAAACATGGAGACTGAGAAAGGAGATTGAAGGCTCAATGAGATCATTAGTAAGAGTTGCTTGGGTGGTAAGGCTCAAGTGAGTGATAAAAGGGAAAATGATCCAAAAGGGCTTCAATTCAAGCAAGGGAGACATCCCTCAATCAAGCATGGGCTTGGACACACAATAGGAGCCAAGACAAATGGAAGAAAGATAATCAATGGCTATGAGTGTGTCAAGTTTGAAAGGAAGGACAAAATTGGTGTAGAGCGGCCTGCACAGATTGTGATAGTACAACGTCCCCGAGTGGTAGTGCCGCGTAGTGGCAATACCACGGTGAAGGGCGGTAATGTCACACCTCGCACAAATGGGAAGGCTACCAATTTTGTTCCTGATCAAACTAAGCTCAAAAAGAAAGTGACATACAAGGAAAAGAAGATTTCCCAGAAGCCAAAGAAATTAATATGGGAACTCCAAAAAAGTATGCTTATCAACCAAAGTTCCATGCACCTTGACAAAGCTTGTCATCATGATTTGTGTTGAAAAGTAACAACCGTGATGAAGTTGTTCCTAAGTATGTTGGCAAGGAGACCGATGTCTACAAGAATACTTCCATTTGGGTTCCTAAGATACTTGTGACTAACATACAAGGCCCCAAGTCTATTTGGGGACCTAAATCTAGCAACTAAACTTGTTTTGCAGACATACTCCTCCGGTGGATCAAGTTGGGTGCTTGACAGTGGATGTACAAATCATATGACTGGAGAAAAGAGTATGTTTCAATCATATACCCCAAAGTTGGACTCAGATGAGAACTTTGTCTTTGGAGACAATTCTAAGGGGGTGTGCTTGGTTTCGGTAAAGTTCCATAACTCTTGAGCATTCAATTACAAATGTTTTGCATGTTGACTCGTTAAGTTACAATTTGTTTTATGTTTCTCAATTATGTGACATGGGCTATAATTGTCTCTTTATGGATAAGGGGTGAAAGTCTTTAGAAGGGAGGATTCCTCTATTGTCTTTATGGGTCGTTTAAAGAATAAGCTTTACCTAGTTGATTTCAACAAAAGTAAAGCTAATCTTGAGACTTGTTTAGTGGCAAAATCTAGCATGGGTTGGCTTTGGCATCACCGACTAGCCCATGTTGGGATGTGGAACTTGGACAAACTTAAAAAGTATGAACACATTCTTGGACTAATAAATGTTCACTTTGAGAAAGATAGGATACGTAGAGCTTGTCAAGATGGAAAGCAAGTTGGCGTACCTCACCCGCCAAAGAGCATCATGACCACCACACAACCATTGGAGCTCATCCACATGGATCTCTTTGGACCGATCGCCTACCTAAGTATCGGGACTAATACATATGGTCTTGTTATTATTGATGACTATTCCTGTTTTACTTGGGTATTCTTCTTGTTTGATAAGTGCCAAGTTAGGGACAAAGTGAAGACATTTGTTAGAAGAGCTCAAAAGGAGTTTATTCTCCCCATCAAGAAGATGAGAAGTGACAATGGGACCGAATTCAAGAACACTCAAGTTGAAGAGTTCCTTGATGAAGAGGGAATCAAACATGAGTTCTCAAGTCCATACACCTCTCAACAAAATGCTATAGTAGAAAGGAAGAACCAGACACTCATTGATATGGCAAGGACAATGCTAGATGAGTACAAGACTTCGGATTTGTTTTGGTGTGATGTCGTCAACACCGTTTGTCATGCCATCAATCGCCTCTACCTACATAAGAAGTTGAAGAATACTTTATATGAGCTTCTAACAGGTAGAAAACCTAAGGTGTCTTACTTTAGAGTGTTTGGGTGTAAGTGTTTCATACTTAACAAGAAACCCAAAACATCTAAGTTTGCACCCAAAGTTGATGAAGGTTTTCTTCTTGGTTATGGATAAAATGAGCATGCCTATCGTGTTTTCAACAAAACCTCTAGAAGAGTTGAAATAGCAGTAGATGTGACATTTGATGAATCTAATGGCTCTCAAGTAGAGCAAGTTGATTCAAGTGTTGTAGGAAAGGATGATCCACCTTGTGATGCAATCAAACAATTGGCTATTGGCAATATTAGGCCACAAGAAGATGAAGTCACTGACATGGTGGTTTCCCAAGCTGCTGGTGAACAAATTTCCACTGATGTACCTGATATTAATGGGGAGCAAACCCCTGCTACAGCATAGGAGAGCAGCTGTGCCACACCTAAGAGTGGTAATGCTGCACCCCGTCCAACAACAGCAGCGAGTCCAACTCAAATTCGAGGACAAAACCTACAACACATATTTGAAGAAGAAGAAGTTGAAGATCTAGAAAGTGATCAAGAGGCCATCGAGCATCCAAGACTCAAGCAAACCATTCAATGAGATCATCCCGCCGACAACATCCTTGGTAGTCTTCGAAAGGGGGTATTGACACATTCTCATTTAGCAAATTTTTGTCAATATTACTCTTTCGTTTCTCCTATGGAACTAGTCAAGGTTGAAAAGTCTCTTGAAGATGAGGACTGGGTGATGGCCATGCAAGAAGAGTTGAACAACTTTGAAAGAAATCAAGTTTGGACATTGGTGGAAAGACCCAAGGCGAATGTGATTAGCACTAAGTGGGTCTTCCACGACAAACAAGATGAAAATGGAGTGGTGACAAGGAACAAAGCAAGATTGGTTGCTCAAGGCTTCACTCAAGTAGAGGTCTTGGACTTTGAAGAAACATATGCACCAGTGGCAAGGCTTGAGGCAATCCGAATTCTTTTAGCCTTTGCTGCCGATCATGACTTCAAGCTATATCAAATGGATGTCAAAAGTGCATTTCTCAATGGCCCTATCCAAGAGCTTGTCTATATTGAGCAACCACCAGGTTTTGAAGATCCCAAGTTCCCCAACCACATCTACAAACTCCAAAAGGCGCTCTATGGGCTTAAGCAAGCACCAAGAGCATGGTATAAATGCCTTAAGGAATTCTTGCTCAAACAAGGTTTTGAAATAGGTAAAGCCAATCCTACCCTTTTCAATTACAAAGTTAATGAAGATATATTTGTGTGCTAAATATATGTCGATGACATAATATTTGGTAGTACTAACCATGAGTTTTGTGAGGAATTTAGTAGAAACATGACCAAGATATTTGAGATATCTATGATGGGTGAATTGAAGTTCTTTCTTGACTTTCAAATCAAGCAATTGAAGGATGGAACTTTCATTAGCCTAACTAAGTACATCCATGATATGCTAAAGAAGTTTGACATGGCAAATGCAAAGCCCATAAAAACTCCCATGCCAACCAATGGACATCTTGATTTCAGTGAGGAAGCGAAAGCCATCGACCAAAAGGTATATCGCTCTGTGATTGGCTCTCTACTCTATCTGTGTGCATCTAGGCCCGACACTATGTGTGCATGTGTTCTAGATTTCAAGCTAACCAAAAAGAGTGCCACTTAGTGGTTGTTAAGAGAATCTTAAGATACTTAGTACACTCTCCTAACCTTGGCTTGTGGTATCCTAAGGGCTCAAAGTTTGATTTACTTGGGTATTCAGATTCCGATTACACCAGTTGCAAAGTGGATCAAAAAAGCACATCAGGGACATGTCAATTTCTTGGGTGGTCTCTAGTGTATTGGAGTTCTAAAAAGCAAAATTATGTAGCCCTTTCCACCACCGAGGCCGTATGTTGCAACCGGTGCATGTTGTGCTCAACTACTTTGGATGAGGCAAACCCTTCGTGACTTTCGATACCGCTTTACCAAAATCCCATTATTGTGTGATGAGGTCGTTGTCCCAATATTCATGATGTAGGATCTTGATCTTGATAACTTGTCGAAGAACGACAGATAACTTGCTACAAGCAGCGATTACTAGTGCAACCTGACGACACACATAAGGAGCCAACCACCGTCTCTCTACGGTAGCCTGAACCAAGGATTCGCCCAATCACACTCTCAAAGAACCAACCTACGCAATCTAAACATGAAGATCAGGAGCATATATTGGGGGCCGATGACGCAGCTGCTTCTATAATCTCCACAAGGGAAAACTCAAGAGGAAAGGAGTAGAGAATCTCTCTCTAGATTTGTTAGCAGACAGCTGAACAAAGTGGTTTATATTTTGATTATCAAAGTCTTCATTTACAATGGCTCTTAGGGGTATTTATACTAGCAACAACCCTGCTAGATAGGTGTAAAGTCGAGATAGAAATGAAAAGACTAAAAATGTGAAAAGGCCTCCATAAAATGGCTTGTGAAGTGGGAACGTGAGGCTGTTGGTCTTCTCGAACAACTTTTAGTATTTTGGTAATAACTCTGCCTTGAGAAGTCCAAATAATGCACCGTTGGATGCGTTGGAAATTTAACTTGATGATATTTCCAACCATATCTACCATGCACCATGACACGTTGTAAATAGGTACAGTTTTGCACAAAGATTTGTACCAATTTCCTGACATGACAGACTAGGACTTTTAGAGCAATCTTCACCAAACTGACTATATCTCGAGTATATGACATCCAAAATATATGGAACTTCTTGCATTGAAAAGTAGACTTCATAAGCTTTTCATTCACCTTCATAGCTTTCGGGAATCAAAAGCTATGACATGTTCTTTGAAGTGGTTGGTTCGGACGTCTAAACTATCAACACTGGTCTGATCGGACGTCCGAACATGCTAGTCTGATTCCTCCATACTGGGCCGATCCTCATGGTCCATTTCATCATTTTCTTCATGTGTATTCCTAATTACAATCAACATAGAGCACTTAGGTAGTATAACATTCTCAGAAATATTGAAATTGATATCAATTAGGAATGAATTTACTTGCTCTTGTAGTTTCTTGGCACGACTTCTCGTAAGTGGCTCTTGAATTGTATCTTTTAGGTTGGATGGTGGATGATTGACATGAGAAAGATCATGCATGGTTGGGATATCATCATCATTGTGTGACAATGAAAGTGCCATAAAGCTTGCAAACAATCCTGTAAGCCATTCAAGAACTAAGCATGTAGACGTCCGACATCACTTCTTGAGAGACCACGAAGCCAAATGAGATATCAAAATTCGTCATGTGAGCACCAAAAAACAACTAGCCGATATCTTCACTAAGCCTCTTGATGAGATACGGTTTTGTGCTTTGCATAGTGAGCTAAATATACTTGATTCTCATAACGTGGTTTGAAATTTAGCACACCTTTGATTGATCAACTAGTATTTAGGTAAAAGGTTTAAAAAAAGGTTCATATTGTGCTTCAAAATGCTCTATCAAAAGAAAACTTGCATTTTATGGTCATTACTTGTTTTTGTCCATCTGTTGCTAACCATAATATGTTAAGTTTGTTGTATCTCTCTTTCCTCTTTTCTCACTTTTTGGTGCTTGTTGCCAAAGGGGGAGAATGAGAGGGGGGTACAATTTTTTTCCTTGCCTTGGATGATTGTGTGCATACTTGTCATATGCATCACATATATTCTTGTGACACTATATGCAGCACCCCACAGAAGCATGGATGTAGGGGGAGCCCCATCACTTAACTCTATATGTGAATTTTGGCCTCTTATGCCAATTAGAGAATTCAATTCTACATTCACATATTTAGCGGGAGTCTCTAGACCCATGACTTCAAAATCTCAGTTATACTTTGAATATTTTTGTAAGCTCTAGTTGTGTTGTCATCAATCACTAAAAAGGGGGAGATTGTAAGTACAATCAAGCCCTAGTTGTGGGTTTTGGTGATAATGACAACACAACTAGAGGACTAATGAGATTTGTTGAGATGACAAGCAGGTAAAATAAGAATAAGGATAACACATGAGATGTGAGATGGAAAAAGCCCAAATTACCAAATGTGTTAGTCCATTGATGGTATTGAATGAAAACATTTGGTGAATTACAGCACCCCAAGTTTTCAATAGACGAACGGTTGTTTGACACCAAGTCCATTGATGTGAGATTAAAAGATTTGAGCTAGAGAAGTGAGATTTGAGAGTTGGGAGCTTTGATCCATGACTTGAGCACTTGGTTTCTTTGTCTTGCTGGTTGGTTGTATTTGTTACTCTTGGGTTCTTGGAGCCCTAGCCGGGTAGGAGTTGGGTATTTTAAACGCAAACAGAAAAATCCGCAAGCGCACGGATACCGATGTAGGTTTCACCCGGGAGTATTCTAGAGTATCGATTTTTCACAGGGAACGTTAGTGTACTAATTAAGATTCAAGATCACCCAAGGATAACTATATAATTATTTTTGGTGGGAAGAGAGGAAGTTTCCTGAGAGTTCTCTAGCTGATCTAAGAAACAAGGATTACTTCAAAGATTATTTATTTCGGGACAACAGAACACTAACCACAGAAAGAGATGAGAAGGGGGCCAAGAAGCTCTGACTATGGTCCTACAAACACCGATCCGAATGAGGTGGAATACGTCGACCGTTAGAGCTGTCACTACCCTAGGGCTACCACAACAATCCGCAGGATTGGGTGCAATTCCAGGTAATTGCAAGACTAAACACCACATCTAATCTATTAATTACTACTCTAGCGTTTCAAAGACTAGAGCACTTGATGCAAGCGGGAATCCAATAAATAACTTGAATGTAAATAAAAGTAATTAAAGAACTCAGGAATTATGAATTGAAGAACTTGGAGAACGATGAAGAATGAACCAGTTGCTGTAAAAGTACAATGTTGAGGAAGATCCGACAGATCCGGCTCCTCCTCCACTCTCCTCTTCTCTCTCCCTATTTTTAAGATTACAACTAGAACTAACTAGAACTAGAACTAGATGAACTAGAACTAGAACTAGATGAACTAGAACTAGAACTAGATGAACTAGAGGGATCCTCTCTACTTGATGAATAATTGAAACCCTAGCTTTGATTCTGTAGAAGAGGTATGTTCTCCAGGGGCTAGGGGGTCTGCTTATATAACCCCTCCAAATGAAAGTGGGCCGTCGGATCAAACCGACCTTAATCGCATGATTTTTCTTAATCCTTTAGGTCGGTGGAGCATAATCCGCGAGGCGGAGCTTGATTGGCTCCTGTAGCTGGGCGGGCGCCCTGCCCCCGGGCTCGCTCAGCCTCCCGTTCGTTCCCGTGGCTTCTGGAGTCTTCTAGATGATAGAAAATTGCCGCACACGTTAATATCTCTATGTAAACCCAACGTGTGGGCCTTTCCTCCGTATTTCCTGATAACCCCCTATAGAAATAGACAAAACACCAAAACTCGTAGAATTCTGTCAGATAAAACCCTAAGTCTGGGTGTTGGTTGCATATAAGTCCTTTTCCATGATTAGTTGACGGTTAAATGTGAGCATTAAGGACCGTCAACACTAGGCGTTCTTCTTGGTAGCCCGTGTTGATTCATTTGTGAGGGCACCTCAAAGTATTTGTATCACTCTTTGATTCTTAGTGGAAATCTCAAGCAAACCTTTATGGTTGCTTGGGGAGGAGACCTAAGTGGTCGGACCTTAGTGGTCACCTCAACAACGAAGACGTAAAAACTCCTTCATGGGGATTGGCAAACCTCGAGAGAAATATCTTGTCTTGCTATGGAGGTAGCATCGACTACCCTTGTTCTTGTGTTCTTTGTGTTCTTCCTCTCCACCCCTTTCATAGGTGAACAATGGCCAATCTACATTTTGGAGAAGAACTTTGCCAAGGGAACTTCGACATCATCCTCTGCTACATCTGGAAGAGTGGGGTAACTCTTAGATCTGAAATCAATGCTCAATATACTCTGATTTTGTAGCTCCCTTAGGGCGTTGGTAGTACTTGCAATTGCGCCGGTAGTACTGGCTGTCTTACACCAGTAGTTCGGCCCAAACTGTCGGTGGTACCAATAGGTATTTAACTTCTGAAACTTGAGTTTTTGACCTTCAGGTTTTTGGACACGCCTATTCACCCCTCATCTAGGCTTACCAAAGATCCTCGTAGTAATGTGTATTTTCTATTGCACCAAAGGAAAATTTTAGAAAAGCTGCACGAGTGTTCCCCCACTGAGAAACCCTCATCGGACGCTGGGTCTAACGACATCGCACACTAAGGCTTGTCCGACGAGTACACCGCAAAAAGGTGCAGTTTCACTCGTCCATTAGAGCATCTGATGCTTTGGCATCGACAGGTCTGATACTTGCAGTGTAGCAATAGGGTTTTGACATTGAACACGTCGAGCACTGGGGTGTGTCTGATACCTCTTCGTTGGACATATCTGACGTGAGCTCGCATGTTTTCAAAGCTTACTGGGTAGCGTTCGGTGTTCAACGCTTAGCATCTGACGTGCGCGAGTTACAAGTGATCGTTGAAGATCAATGGGTCACATTCAAAGAGAGACATGTGACAGTGATCTAACGTGCATGGTAGGGAACGTCAGACGCTGGGCCACGTCCATTGGGCAATCATCAAAGTGTCTAATGCCTCTGAGTTTGCCCCTAACGGCAAGCTGTTGAGTGAAATACTATAAACTAGGTGAATTTCCTGTGCGTTGCTGTGGGATTTTCTTAAAAATAAATCATTATATACATAGCATTATTATGTGGTATTCAGTATATTATATATATACATGTATATGAATTTGACTTACATGTATTTTCTTGTATTAGATCCAGTAAAAGATTGTTGTGTTAATGGAAGAAAAACTAATATTTGCTTACATTATAGAGGAATTGGTGATGGAACAGATAGTGTATGTACATGACTTGTATATTAATAGATTAAAAATTTAAAAGTATTTCACATGATATAGATGACATAGTCATTTTTTGTAATTAATATGGGATGACATGGACTTAGTAGGGAATGATGTGGACACCTTGTATGAAGAGATAGAACATTTAGAGGGTTACTTAGTGGGGAATGATGTGGACACCTTGCATGAAGAGAAAATTCACCTAGTAGGGTTTAGCTTTATAAGAGTACTAGGAAAATACCCCGTGCGTTGCTGCGGGAATTTTAGATAATTTAAAAGGAAATTAGACTATTTATATTTATAGTTATATGAATAAAATTATCTTAAGTTAATTTTGTTGAATGATTTGACATATCAATATGAACAGCTAAATTGCATGTTAGTAGATGAAGAGATGACTATCATAATTACATGTGCTAGTTGGCTATAATTGCAAGTTTTAGTGGATTGTTGATGTGGGTAGCTTGCATGTTGAGAGAAATCTCTAGTGGGGTTTAGCTTTATAAGAGTATAAGATATGATAGAAGGTGGGTGGTTTTTGGGAGCTCTCTCTTGCACATCTAAATACTTGAGGCATACTTTGAGCTAGAGAACATCCCCTCCACTCATCTCCTTGCTTGATTGCTCATCCTAGTGAGATTGAGTGAGATTCAAGTGTATTGCTTTAAGAGTTGTATCTAGTGGCACTTGATCCTTGAGTTTGTTGTGGATCTATCGTTACTCTTGGGTGTTTCCTGACACCTAGATGGCTTGGAGCAGCGGAGGTGTTGAGCTCGCGATTGGAGATTGTTTCGAGCCTCACTGATTGATTTGTGAGGAGTTCTTGAGCCTTCCCTATGGGAGATCGCAATTGGCTACTCTAGTAGATTGCTTGTGGCTTGGAGGATCCCAATCTTGTGAGTGGATGTGCAGCACCTGCTAAGGGTTTGGGTTTGGATTGCTAATTAGCTTATGATCCATCAAGTGCGTGTATCGCCACAACGAGGACTAACTTGTCGGGAAGCAAGTGAACCTTGGTAAAAAGATCTTGTGTCACCTCTTGCCGAGGATTTCTTATTATGTCCACATTGTGATTGATTCTTGGATATATCTGAAATGGTTTTGCATAATTGATGAAACCCTAGTACTAACCTCTATACTAAATGTGTGTAGACTTAATGAGGTTGGTACATGCCAAGTGATGGAGCAAGTGATGATCATGGTGACGATGGTGATGACCACAAGATGATCAAGTGCTCAACTTGGAAAAGAAGAAAGAGAAAAATAAAATCCTATGGAGATCAAAGCAAATGTATTGCTTAGGGTTTTGGTTTTAGTGATCAAGACACCATAAAGGTTGTGATCACATTTAGGATAGATAGCCGTACTATAAAGAGGGGAATTCTTTGGCTAAGCAGTTATCAAGTGCCACTAGGTGTCATTGTTCATGTGCATGCATTTAGAACGTAGTGAGCTAACTTAACTCCTTCAAAAAAATGATTGTGAAAATGCTAACACACGTGCACTTGTTGGTACACACTTTGTGGTGTTAGCACACTTTGAGAAGGAGGTTGAAGTTGAAGGGTAGAGAGAGGATGGGTTCCTCTCTCCCTCCCGCTGAGCTTGCGAGGCGAGATTTGGCGCTTTTTGAGAAAATGAAGTGCATATTTTCTATTACACCGGTGGGAAGTTTGGAGAAGTCTGGAGAGTGTCACCGGACGTAGGACCAGACGCTGAGCCTACGCATCCGGTGTGCTGTCGTGCTTGGCTCGGCGAGGGTCAAGCACCGGACGCTGAGCACCGGACGCTGAGCACCGGACGCACGGTAACTCCTGTTCATGCGTCCAGTGCTATCTGACTCCTGCGAGTGAACCTAACTGAGAGCACCGGATGCTCTGGGTGCATCCGGTGGTGTGAGTCCAGTGCCCTGATCATTTTGCAGTGCTCTCTGGATTAGGGATCGGATGCTGAGGGTGCGTCCGGTGAAGAGAGTCCGGTGCCTTGCGCGGTTTGCGACCCTCTGTGCATATAATACCGGTGTGCACCGGACGCGTCCGGTGCCAACTTGATTGCGTCCGGTGCTCTACAGGTGACATTAGAGTTTGACGCATGAGATTCAAAGAACTGACACGTGGCTGTTACTAGAGCACTGGATGCATTGGTTGAGCGCCCGGTGCCCCCTACGGTGCGTCCGGTGAGCCCGAGTTTTGCCAGTGAAAGAGCCAACGGCTCTATTTATTTGAGGGGCTTATAAATACATGTTGGCCGGCTTAGGGCTCACTCTCTGGGCATTCTAGCATACTTGACATCCTTGTGAGCCTAAGCAAACACCTCCCACTCATCTCCTTCATAGATTATTCATCTTTGTGAGATTGGGAGTGATTCCAAGTGCTTTTGCTTGAGTGATTGCATCTAGTGGCACTTGGGGATCGATTTGGCTGTGGTTTTCTTGTTACTCTTGGTGGTTTCTGCCACCTAGATAGCTTGGAGCAGCGGAGGAGCTTTGGCATGAGTTGGTGATTGTTTATGGCCATCTCCCGGTGATTGTGAGGGGTTTGTGCCTACCTCGGCGGAGAGCCAAAGGCAACATTAGTGGATTGCTCGTGTCACTGAGCTACCTCACTTGTGAGTAGGTTCTTGTGGTGTCCTAGTTGTTGACGGTTCTTAAGTATCAATTTTAATTATCAAATAAACAAGGAAAAGGACCAATATACAAACAACACCTAGAATTAGGGTTTGATATGACAGAATTCCACGAGTTTTGTTGTTTATCTGTTTCTGCAGGGGGTTATCAGGAAATAAGGAAGAAAGGCCCACATGTCGAGATTACATAGAGATATTAACGTGCCGCGCAATTTTCTACCATATTGAAGACTCCAGAAGCCACGAGAACGAACGGGAAGGCGATCGCGCCCGGGGGCAGGGCGCCCACCTTCCCCCCTAGGGCGCCCGCGCTAGTGTTTCGGCCAATCGCGTTCAACTTCGTGGATCATGCTCCACCGACCTAAATGATCAAGGATAACCGTTCAATCAATGTCGGTTTGATCCGACGGCCCACGTTCACCTGAGGGGACTATATAAGCAGACCCCCTGGCCCCTGGAGGAGAACAAGTTCATCATAGAGTTGAAGGTGCCCTCGAAGGATAACCTTTCCTCTACATAGACTTAGGGCTTAGCATCTAATGTGGGAGTAGACTAGATCTACTAGATTGAGAGAGATAGAGTGGAGGTGTAGATCGGAGGAAGCCCGGCCTGTCGGTGTTTACTCCGAGGTTGTACCTGCGGGATCAAGTTCTCCTAACCCGAGGCTTGCTCTTAGGATTCTTCAGTATTTCGACTTCTAAATTCTAGTAAGTTCTTGTTTTATTGTTCTTTGGTTTATGAGTTTACTTTGATCTCTTCGCTTAAAGTTTAGAGTAATCATCTCTAGCGTAAACGTGGTGTTTGGGCTAGGATACTCATAGATATCCCCTGACTAGCTGGACCGTGGTAGTAGTGAGGAACGTGACATTTCCGAGTTACCTTTGCAGCCCATATCCCGTTAGTAGGATCGATAGGGTTTATAGGTGCGGGTCGAACATCCTCTATGGTGTCTAGATTCCGTGAGCCTCCCCAACAGAATAGTAGATCATCCTTACCAAGGTTAGAACGAGATTACGGTTGTAGTCTTCTCTATACATCGCTCACATCAAGAAACATTCTTTGTAGCCTAAAGGTTAGTAGTAATAGACCAGGTTAGTCACATGCACTCTTTCTCCTAGTGGTAAAAATATAAATACGATATTCTGGATAACATCTCGGGTGAAGTGCTCACCGATATCCGTTCGCTTGCGGATTAATTCTTATTGCGTTACCAAATATCGACAAGCATTTCTGGCGCCGTTGCCGGGGAGAAAGACGGTTTGCTCACCGATATCCGTGCGCTTTCGGATTAATTCTTATTGCGTTACCAAATATCGACTAGCTTGTATCTATACTTTTATCTTTTCTTATATTTTTATATTCTTTATTTTCTTTACTCTTACCTTATGGAAAACCAAGATTCTAAATCGATCTATCAATTCGCAACACCTTCGGAAACTGACCTTTTACCATGGGAGTCATCACAGCCTATCCAAACATCCCAGTATAGGTTAAGTTCCAGGTTGATTGCCATGATTCAAAACCTATCTTTTTCAGGAAAGGAAGACGAAAACCCTTACCTTCATATTAGAGATTTTGAGCAAACATGTGATTGTCTTCGCATTGAAGACATTTCTGATAAAACTTTATGTTGCAAGCTTTTTCCTTTTTCTTTAAGGGGAGAAGCTAGACAATGGTATAATCAGAAGGTAAGTCAACAACGAGGTGAATAGGGAGTTTTACGAGCCAACTTTTGTCTAGATTTTTATTCCCTCGACCGTATCGGCGACCTTAGACTCGAAGTCCTATCTTTTAAACAAAAAGATAATGAAACTTTGGGAAAATCCTGGAAACGTTTTTCTGATCTTTTAGAATCTAGTCCAAACCTTAATCTTGAAGACCCTATTCTTTTATTTCACTTTTTTTGAGGTCTTCAGAAAGATCATAAACAAATGCTACATACAATGTATAGAGGTTCTTTCTTTCGCATCCCTATTGATGACGCTAGAGCGATCCTAGAGAGAATCCTAGAAGCTGAGATGGATAATACCCTTCATGATGAAACCCACGAAGCCGAAGTAGACACTCTGCCAAATTCTCCATCTACTTTAGCTATCCCAAGTTCTGAGCCACAAAAGGAAGAAATTCCACCACCTGACTTCATGCTAGATATAGAATCTGATCTTTTTGCCGATTTTGGAAACATTTCAAACTACCATTCTATTAACAGACCCCAAAACGGCCATTTTAGCATTTGTTTGCCAACTGAAGATCAATCGAGAGAGCTTATCGCAGTCATGAGTAGCGAATGGTTGGAGGAGTCAGAGCTTTCCTCTAATGTGATCCGTGTGGACATACCTCCTATAACTATATGTTGTGCTTATGATTTTGATCAATTTGATGCTCTCTATAATCCTGTTGTGGGGATCAACATCATGTCTGAATCTTTTGCACTTCAATTATTTAAAAATTTGGTCTTAACCCCCACAACAAAGGTCATAAAGGAATTTTTGGGACGATTAGTCCCCAGTCTTGGAATTATTAATGTCCTACCCCTTATGGTAGAAGGCTCCATGGTTCATTCGAACTTCTATATCTTTGATACATGGGACTTTGACCTGTTGATAGGACAACCTTTTAGAAGACTCCTTTATGAAGGTCATACTAGAAAGCTACACATTTCTGTTGGAAAAACTTTTAAATTTCCAATAACAATTTCACACTCCTTAAATAATAAGGCCGAGTCATATCTTTTGCCTGATCCTATGGAGGAGGTAAAGGCTGCCTCTCTAGAGCTTTTAGACGAACCAGACTTAGAAGACGAAGATCCTTTCTTCACAGAAGAAGAGGCTGAACCTTCTGAACTTGAACCCTTAGATGAGTTTGCAGAAACACCTAGACCTCCAATAGAGCTTAAAACTTTACCACCCGGTCTTATCTATGCTTTCCTAAACAATAATCCAGAGTTTCATGTGATCATTAGTGATAAACTCACTCAGGAGCAAACTCTGCGATTGATGACCATTCTTGAGAAACATCACTCAGTTTTCGGCTACTCACTCCAAGATCTTACAGGAATCAGTCCTATGATATGTACCCATCGTATTCTGACAGATCCTTCTGTTTCACCTTCTCGAGAGCCCCAACGTAGACTTAACAACGCGATGAGAGAGGTAGTTAAAAAGGAAGTTATAATGTTGTTGCATGCAGGGATTATATATCCTGTGCCGCACAATGAGTGGGTGAGCCCAGTTCAAGTTGTGCCTAAAAAGGGAGGCATGACTGTCGTTATGACTGAAAAGAACGAGCTAATTCCGCAACGCACCGTCACAGGGTGGTGGATGTGCATAGACTATAGAAAACTAAACAAAGCCACGAGAAAGGATCATTTTCCTTTACCTTTCATAGATGAGATGCTACAACGATTAGCGAACCATTCGTTCTTTTGTTTCTTAGATGGATATTTAGGGTATCACCAGATCCCGATCCATCCCGATGATCAAAGCAAAACCACTTTTACATGCCCATACGGAACTTATGCTTACCGTAGAATGTCTTTTGGGTTATGTAATGCACCAGCTTCTTTTCAAAGATGCATGATGTCTATATTTTCTGATATGATTGAAGAGATTATGGAAGTTTTCATGGATGATTTCTCTATTTATGGAAAAACTTTTGAAAGTTGTCTTGAAAACTTAGAAAAGGTTTTGCAAAGATGTGAAGAAAAGCACTTAGTCCTTAATTGGGAAAAATGTCATTTTATGGTTAGGGAAGGTATAGTGCTGGGACACCTAGTGTCTGAAAGAGGTATTGAGGTAGACAAAGCTAAAATTGAAGTAATTGAACAACTACCTCCACCTGTGAATATAAAAGGAATTCGAAGCTTTCTTGGTCATGCTGGTTTTTATCGCAGATTCATAAAAAAAATTTCATTCATTGCTAGACCACTTACTCATTTGCTAGCCAAGGATGCTCCTTTCGAATTTGATGATGCATGCCTAACATCTTTCAATTTATTAAAGAATGCACTCATCTCTGCACCAATCATTCAACCCCCTGATTGGTCGTTGCCTTTTGAAATTATGTGTGATGCTAGTGATTATGCTGTGGGGGCAGTTTTGAGACAAACTAAAATAAGAAGCATCATGCAATTGCTTATGCCAGTAAAACTTTGACAGGAGCTCAACTTAATTATGCAACCACTGAAAAAGAGCTTCTGGCTCTTGTCTTTGCCATTGATAAATTTACATCTTATTTAGTTGGAGTTAAAATAATTGTTTACGCTGATCGTGCTGCACTAAAATATCTGCTCACTAAAAAAGATGCTAAACCTCGCCTGATTAGATGGATCTTATAACTTCAAGGATTCGACTTAGAAATAAAAGATAAAAAGGGAGTAGAAAATTCTGTTGCTGATCACTTGTCTAGAATGTATTTTAAGAATCCACAGGAAACCCCCATCAATGATTCACTCCGGGACGACATGCTCTACGGGATTAACAAGTCTGACCCCTGGTATGCAGATATTGTTAATTTTATGGTTTCAGGGTATGTACCACCAGGAGCAAACAAGAAGAAGCTTATTCAAGAAAGTTGTTCACATCTATGGGATGAGCCATACCTCTTCCGAGTACGCTCGGATGGCTTACTCAGGAGATGTGTAACCACTGAGGAAGGATGGAAGATCATCGACATATGTCATTCATCACCATATGGAGGTCATTATGGAGCATTCCATACACATTCAAAGATTTGGCAGTGTAGATTCTACTGGCCTACAATGTATGAAGACACGAAGCAATATATCAGAAGATGTGGGCCTTGTCAAAGGCACGGAAACATAAACACAAGAGATGCCATGCCACTCACCAACAACCTTCAGATTGAGCTCTTTGATGTCTGGGGAATTGTAATACCCGATTTTAAGGACAAAATCAGATATACACCATATGTGAGTTTTAGAAGTCAAATCTCACATATAGCTACAAATAAGGGGTAATATCAAAAGACAATGCATAAATATAACATACTTAGTATAAAAGATATAACCTTTGATAGCAACAGCGGATAAACAACTCCAAACTTCGGGTATTAACTTCTCTCTACAGGATCCAACTGACTGGTTGATCACAAGCCTAAAACCTCTCCTGAAGTGTGGGGGAAATAGCAAGAGTGAGTCCATGTCGAACTCAACAAGTATAGCAACTAGATTGTATATATCCCACAATCTCATGATCAATGTGACATAAGTAATGTAAAGCATTAAATAATAAATAATGGGCATATTTAACACACAAGAATCATCATCGTCAATGCAAGAATCCCTAAGGCCGCTCATGACCGTGAGCACGGCTAGTATACCAGTTTTACACTCTGCAGAGGTTGTACATCTTTACCCATGAGTCATGATTTACCCTTTCACCCGAGGTGATCAGCCTCTTAACCCACTTCCAAGGAAGGTCGGCAGGGATCACTATGAAGCCTTTCAAAAGTTCGTCTAATATGTTAGGGCCGCAAGGTTTCCTTTGCGCGCAGATATAGAGCCCCCCTTCCGATGGCACAATGACGCGCAGCCTATACACATACAGACAGAGGCCACACTATACCCAAAACGGTTCAGCCCCTCCGCCCTTTCGGGTAACCTCTAACAAGCTAGAAAAGGTCTACATACTGAGCTAAAGGCAGAGCCATTATAGCCCTCATGGTTGCACTGTTGTCCCAGTTATCACTTACAGACAAATCATCAAGTGGCTAAAAAGTCATTTTTATCATTTATTACTTAACATTAATCTAGTCACGGTCACAGAAATAAAATCCAAATGCTATACTTGCCTTGATCCAAATGCTCTTGCTGATCCTTTTAGTTCTACTGGTCTTACTTGTTGCCAAAGCTCTGATCTTGATCACCAAAAACTGCTCTCCGTCTAAACTCGATCATCGGTCACCAACACATAACAATCGAAGAAAACATACACGAAGCAAACAAGGCTATAATTAGAACAATACACCAAACATATAAAAATAGTATGAAAAATTTATAAAATGATTTTACGCATCGCTACGATTTCATAGACGTAAAGATCACGAAAATCCGAGCTAAAACAGAGAAGTTATGGATTTTCTAAGATTTTATATAGAAAAATAATTAATTAAATAGGGTCACGAAATTTAAAAGTTTTAAACTGGTGAATTAAGTTTACTAACATGTAGAGCTTATTAATACGAATCCAACGCAATTTGAATGGGTCAAATCGGAGTTAAAATGAATATTTTATGGTCAAAAGAAAGTCAGTGGCAATTCTGCAAATAGTGAAAACGTATTTTTAATCTAAAACCGAGCTGTTTGTATTTTCCAAACTGAAAGATAAAGTGATTGGGGCTTACGTTGTTGGACAGAGAGTAGGTTCACCGGCACACCGGAGCAGCCGACCGTTCGTAGATGTCGTGTATAGGCGAGACGATGGCGATCACGTTGTAGAGAAGAAAATATAAATTTTATTTTACTACCTTAGGAATTCTCAAATTAGAGGCTTCCGATATGATAGTCTTCAATGTGCTTTGCCTAAGGGGTTGGTACATATATATATATATATAGGGAGAAAAACTCTCCACCTCCACGTCAACTAGCGATATGGTACTAATTGATTTGCAACCTTTATCTTTACTAATAGGCCTAATTAATTATTAAAGCCCATTAGTAAATAACTACATGGTTTTTTTGGGATTTATTATGGGCTTTGACGTTGGAAAAATAATAAGAGATTTATTATTTTCGTAATTAATTATTTTCATTGATAAAATAATTCTAGAAAAGTTTAGAATTAGTAGTTAAGCCACGAAAAATACTCCGAAAGCTCCGAAAATTCGGGAAAAAATCTCAGAGATATTATAGAACATGGAGAACCCGAATAAAGTTTTTGGAGCTCATGATAAGATTGTTTGTAGCATCTAAAAATTAGATCATGTTCAGAGAAAAGTGAGAACAGAAAATGGAAAAACTCCCGAAAAGTTTGTAGAGAGTGCTTGATGGACGAGGAACTAAAAGAAGTGCTTTGAGTGACAAAGAAAATATTTTAGCAAGGTCCTAATAAAAATTTGAGGTTAGAAACAAGGAATTTGGTTGTAGATACAAGATAAATACGTGCCAAATAAGGAAGATCGATCTACTAAACGTATTTTAAATATTTTTCTTACTATCAACACATAAAGGAGCAACAAGCATGTATGCATAATAATATTGCTAAGCCTTATGATAAATTTTAATTTAATGAAAAATATTATTTTTCCTATATTTTTATGAGCACAAAAATACAAAATTAAATAATTTTATCTATATTTCAAAAGGAGTAAATTTTAGGGTGTTACAGGAATAGACTACATGGGTCCATTTCCCGCATCAAAGATGTGTGAGTTCATCTTGGTGGCAGTTGACTACGTCTCCAAGTGGTAGAGGCATTACCTTGCAAGCACGCCGACAACATCAGTTCAAAGAGGATGTTTGAAGAAGTTATATTTCCAAGATTTGGAGTCCCCAGAGTAGTGATAAGTCATGGAGGGGCACACTTCATCGACAAACGCTTCAAGCAATATCTATCAAAACATGGAATCCGTCACAACGTCGCTACCCCCTACCATCCTCAGACAAGTGGCCAAGCAGAGACTTCCAACAAGAAAATCAAGAATATTCTTCAGAAGACAGTCAATGAAATGGGAACGGCATGGAAGGACAAGTTACCTGATGCACTCTAGGCATACCGGACTGCATACAAGACCCCAATTGGAATATCCCCATACACATTCGTGTACGGGAAGACTTGCCACCTACCTGTTGAATTAGAATACAAAGCACACTGGGCCATAAGGAGATGGAATATGAACCTAGATGTCGCTGGAGATCATAGAAGAATACAACTATCAGAATTGGAAGAATGGCGAGAGAAAGCATATCACAATTCGAAGATCTATAAAGAAAGAGTCAAAAGGTGGCATGACAAGAGGATCAAGAAGAAGAAGTTCGCACCTGGAGATAAGGTATTACTTTTTAATTCCAGGGTGAAGCTTTTCGTGCATGGAAAACTCCGGAGTAAACGGGAAGGACCATTCAAGGTAATCAATTCATCATCCCACGAAGCTATCACACTTCAAAATGACGAAGGTATGTTATTCAAGGTAAATGGTCAACGTCTTAAATTATTTTTAGAGCCCATTAAAGAATTAGAAGAGATAGACGTGATCCATTTCTACCTTCCCATGGAGATTTAGAGCCCAACCTTTTTAATCTGACGATTTTGGGCCGCGTATATATTTTTCAAATAAAGTCTGCATCTAGAAGCACGCTCGAGAAAGCAGGCCCATAGAGGGGCCAGACACAGGGCGGGCGCCCTGATGATGAGGGCGGGCGCCCAGCCCCTGTCCCCTCTCAGTCCCGATTTCCTCCGTCGCGATAAACACATTTATGGTAAACTAAATAATCATACAGATGGAAAGTTTCGCACGCACGGCGGCGGGAGTAGCCCGAACAAACCCTAGAGGCACTTTTTGACCCCTATATAAACAGACCCCTGACGTCAGTTTTCAAACACCAATTCACACAAGCCTTCTCTCCTTCTTCAATTAGAGCTTGCTTGGTTCCTCGCTGCTCCAATGGCCGAAGAGTTCCACGACGATTGGGAAGTCGTCCCCTACGACCTCAACAAGAAGCCCAAGGAAGACCCCGACGCCTACACTCTCGTCCTGGCCAACACAGAGCGACAGCTAGAAGCCATGCCATTAGCGCAACTCCACCCAATCCTACCATGCTCAACCAGTTCTCACAATACCGCCGCAGCCCCTACTTCTCAAGGAACCGTCAGCCAAGAAGGAGGCCACCGTTAAGGTGCCAGCCGGCACAAGGATCCTGCCACCCAGACCCAATGAGAGGGTCGTTGGAGTCAAGACCAACCGGAGCGGCGAGATTAGCAGCATCCGCTACACTACGGAGGAGGAGAGGCCTTACTTTGAGGGGATTAGAGAAGCCAAAGTCTGTTTCATCCCTCCAAAGGCAGCCCCGAATTAAGCACGCTCTCAACGCTCTCGAGACACCTCCTAAGCGTCGCAAGACTATAATAGATATTGATGAGGACGTTCATAGGCTAGACAGGGTCATCATAGAGCTGCAGTCCTCAGTTAACTCTATCACTAGGCAGCTCTCTAACCAGAACACCATTATACTAGGTCTTAGGCATCATCTTGCTAGTGCCAATAAGAAGATTAGTGAGTTAGAGTGCCGCTAAGTTATCTAGATTCGATCTTGAGGCAATGCATCTTAGTTATTTATCTTTAAATTCGGTTTAGATCTATTATTAGCTTCAGTTCATTACTAGTCATTTGTAATAAATGTCTCAAGATTAATAAAGAGTATTATTATTATTATGTCTTGTGTGTCTCTACTTTATTTTTATGCAAGAAAGGAGAAAACAAGTATGGGGGAGATCCCTCGACATGCCAAACGCACTTCGACTACACTCCACGATTCAGGTACATACTCTGCACACTTTACACATACACATATATCTTGGATTATGCAGAATATTGTCTCCGACATGATAAATTAAAAAAGATTAAAATATTTCTAATCATGATTAATCTCACTCTGCGATATTTCCTAAAAATCTTAAATTATTAAGAATCACTTAAAAACCCTGTGTTACTTAAGTCATTGTGGAATGTGAGATGGTAGAGTATGAGTATCTTATTCTTGATATCATTGTTGCTTGGAGAATTTATTCAAAAATTCTAGCTACCATCCTCAGTGTTTTATATGCCTACTAAACCTAAAAATATTAATAATTATAAAAGCTATCTGCTCTGTATTGAGTTTGTTCAAAATGAGTTAGACCCTTGTTGAGAGATTTATCATGCTCCTAAGATCAAGACATTTATTCAGTAAGATTCACTCTTCCGAAGTATTATTGCGTTAGAGGCATGGGCTATGCAAAAATAACGATATTTCGAGAAAATAAAAAGGAGCAAGTGCTCGACAACCTTGCAGAAAAAAAATGGACAAGTGTCCGGCAGTAGAATTAGGGGTACCGTGGTATCCACCTCAAAAAAAAGAAAGAAAATGATAGCCCATGGTCCCTCTAATAAGCAATATGCTAGTAAGAGTTGACAAGTTTTTAATTTCCAAAGTCTTTAGTCTAAGAGTATGACATTCCTCTCCTCGGATCCCGTTTTGATCAGGCAATAAATGCAAGGTAAGTATGCTTGAGACTTTTTGCAAATTAAAACAGCCTCAGAGAGAAAAATAAAAGATAATGAGTGACCTGAGAGAACCAATGAGGATAAAGGTATGCTAAATTTCTGTAACAACCTAAAAATTTCAATTTTTCCAAATAGGCTAATTGAATTAATTAATTGTTTGTGAGCACTGAGAAATAGTAAGAAATTAATTTTTTTGTTGAAATAAAATCCATTATAAGGTCTAGAAACATGTATGTGCATTCATGCTGCTGCATGTATTTTATTGAGTGGAGCTTCTTTAAATTTAAATTGGTTTTAGAAATCCTTTTCAAAAGATTTGAGCAAAATATGAATTTAGCAAATGGAAAAGAATTTCCCTTCTCCCTCCCTGTCTCGGGCTTGGCCCAACCTCTCCCCCCACGGCCTGCCTATTTCCCTCCCTCCCCTTTCTTTCTCACCACGGCCAAGCCAGCGCCCGCACAGCCCACCTCGTGGCCGAGAAGGACAGCCCGCGCCGCGCGCCTCCTCCCCCCTTCGCCGCAGCCGCTGACAAGGCGGTCCCACGCGCTGTGCCACTGCTAGGTGGCACACGACAGTCAGAACCGCCCTCTACCTTGAGTTCGAGCCGGATACGAGCTGAGTTCAATAACCGCGCGCGATTCGCGCGAACAAGTCCCGATTCCGCCCGATTTCCGTCCTTTAAATACTGCCCCAAAGCCCCGCAATCCCCTACTTCGTGCCGAGCCGCAGCCACCGCGTCGAATCTCGCCCAAGCTCGCCGCCGAGATCCGTCGTGACCCAATCCGCCGCTGCAGCGCATCCCAAGCTCCGTGAGCAGCTTGCCGAGCTTCGGTTACGGTTTGCGAAGTCACCGGAGTTCTTCTTTCACGGTTTTCCCTAAACCTCGCCAAACAATTTTGCAGGGTCGCCGTCCGCTCTCCGCCGTCGTGGGCACTCCCGGGTCGAACTCAGCTCTTCTATTTGCCCTAGGTGAGTTCGCAGTGAGCTCCACTATGCCCCCGTGCCCTTGGTTTATCTCCTAGTGCTCTAAATCGCGAAAATCGTGGACGCCGGCCAACTCCGGCGATGGCGCCGCCAGGATTGGCCCCAACTCCGGCGGCCGGTTTCCCCTCCCCCACCCCGATCTAATCCTGACCACCGAGTTGAGATCCGACGGCCGAGATCGAGGGATACCCCTTCGGCCGGCTATTTTGCAGAAAAACCCCCGAGCTTTTTAATGTTCTAACCCACGGTCCGTTTACGCTTCCCCTTTTACGCTTTCTAAGTTGGAAAACGTATTTCAGCCGCGCAGTTCAAAAATAGTTTCTCAGATTTACAGTTTTGCCATTGAATCTATTTTGCCCATGAAAACTTCGTTTTAACTCCGATTTAATCCGTTCAAGTTGCGTTAGATTCGTTTTCACGTAATCTATAGTCTAATGCTACTGTATTACAAGTTTTCAACTTTTTAAATCTGAGTTTAGATTTAATCTATTATTTATTTAAAGGAAATCTTAGGAAAATCATAACTTCTTCGTTATAACTCCGATTTTCGTGATCTTTACGTCTGTGTGATCGTAGAGCGATGTAGATTCATTTTATAAACTTTTTATCTTTATTTATTACTGTTGGTGTACTGTTCTAATAATAGGCTTGTTTGCTTTGCATGATTGTCTTTGGATGATTGCTGTTGATGTGGTGGTTACGAGTAGACGGTGAGCAGTTCGTGGGTGAACAAGAGTACTACTACGAGTAGGATCAGCAGGACCAGTCTGATCAAGGCAAGTATAGCATGGGATCATCCTTGTTTCCTAATAACTTTAATCACTTAATTCATATTGCATGTGTCTCCTTGATAAGGATTTCCTAGTATTGATCTTATACCTTGTCACCTATGGTTATGCATTGGGTAGCTTATGCTAGTGCTCCACTAAACCATGATCTTGTAATTTGACTAAGGAATTATGCAATAAACATTAAAAGATGACTTTTTAGCAACGTTGGAAAAAGAGGGCTGGAGCATTGGGCTATCTTATGGTGCTCTAGTTTCTCTCCATAAGGACTTATCTGTATCTGACCATCCGGGACATACAGTACAACTGTGAGGGCTACATGGCTCTGGCTTTAGCTCAGTATGAGGACCTTTTCTAGCTTGTTAGTGGTTACCCTTGTGGCGCAAGTGGGGGATAGCAGACCGTGGATTCCTGCGGGTGAGTCACACAGACTGACTAACGAAACCTAGCGGCCCTAACTTGTTAGACGAACCTTTGAAAGGCTTCATAGTGAACCCTGTCGGTCTTCCTTGGGAGTGGGCTAAGGGGCTGATCACCTCGGGCGAAAGGGTAAATCACGACTCACAGTGAAAGTGTACAACCTCTGTAGAGTGTAAAACTGATATATCAGCCATGCTCACGGTCACGAGCGGCCTTGGACCAATACAAAATAAATGAACCTAATGGCAATTCATTAAATGTTATTATTGTTAATATGTTGTTTATGCTATTCTTTATTCACTTTACCTGATCATGAGTTTACTATAGGTCTTGACAACTTGATGCTACTCTTATGCTAAAATTGTGACAACTAAAAGCTACATGCAGTTGAACCAGTGTCTAGCCTTTGAGCCTCATGAACCCCCTGTCATACTTGTTAAGTACGAGATGTAATTACACTTGATTTTTATCCTTTCTATAGATGGTTCGTGCCAACAAGACCGCTCGTATCTCCACTGGAGGGTACCACCCACCTCGTTACCAATACGAGCCTATGGAACCACAAGAGGAGAGTTCACTGGAGCATGAGGAGACCCCACCACCTTCAGATCAAGCATCTGAGCCGGAGCTGTCGCAAGTGGAGTCTGAACCAGAGGAGGAGCCCTAGGAGTTCATACTTATTTCCGATGATGAAGAAGATGGTGCTCCCGGAGGAGGTCAACCCCCATCACCGCCACAAGATGGACCTGCTGAAGATGATGAGTCCCCTCCCAAAGGGTGGACTAGAAAGGTGTACCACAAGGCTTCGTGCAACGCTCCGTCACATCACCGGCTGGTGGGAATGTTGGAGAACTACTTCTCTGACTGGGACGCAGTAGTGGAGTATTCCTGCATTGAGTACACGCACCCCCTGGAGAACACCTACTGGAAATCCAAGGTGCTGATCTTTCCCAAGGATGTGGAGAAAGATGCCTACTTGAAGGACAGGGGCTACCGTCATGATGGACATAGAGCTACCATGGAAGAGAGCATGGAGGAAGCAGCTTTCACAGCATGTTTGTTCCTCCGAGAGCAGCGTTTCGGTAACATGCGGTGGGACATACACCGTTATCTACCCCGCCTGGACCCGGAACAAGGATGAGGAATGCTGGAGCCAACGGATTTGGACCCAGTCTCCCGAGTAATGGTGTACTTTGCTCATGAGATGGTGGAAAAGCATTTGAAATTGCAAGACATGGTGATAGCACAAGGGAAGGCTCTCAAGAGGTGCTACAAGATGATTGACGATCATCGTGAGAGGGAAGGACAGCCCAAGATCTATGGAAAGCTTGACTATGAACCACACCCTTAGTGTTGGAAGTCCCTAGTTTGTAATAAGCCGCTAGAAGCGCAAGTGAGTCGAGTCAAGTTATTGTGGTGTGCTTTTGTTATGCTTAGTTGCTTGTTATTATGTTTATGAGTGAGTTGGATCTTTGTAATGAGTGCTGGGACTTTGTAGGCATGTCTACAAGTTCCATAGTTTAGGTTATTAAGGATTAAGGTTTAATGAATAAATATCCATTGCCTAGAATTGATGATTTGTTTGATCAGTTGAGAGGTGCTTGTGTGTTTTCCCAGATTGATCTTCGTTCTGGGTACCATCAACTGAAGATTCGTGCCACTGATATACCAAAGACAGCATTCACGACCCGGTATGGTTTGTATGAGTACACAGTGATGTCTTTCGGTCTGACCAATGCTCCTGCTTACTTTATGTACCTGATGAATAAGGTGTTCATGGAGTTTCTTGATAAGTTTGTGGTGGTGTTTATTGACGACATATTGGTATTCTCCAAGACTGAGCGAGAGCACGCTGAGCATCTGAGGTTAGTCTTGCAGAAGCTTCGGGAACACAAGTTATATGCTAAACGGAGTAAGTGCGAGTTTTGGTTGAAGGAAGTTTCCTTTCTAGGCCATGTTGTCTCTAATGGAGGAATAGTGGTGGATCCAAGCAAGGTGAAGGATGTGCTCAATTGGAAACCACCTACAGATGTGAGTGGAATCCGCAGTTTCTTGGGATTGGCTGGTTATTACCGAAGGTTCATTGAGGGATTCTCCAAGCTTGCCAAACCAATGACAGCCCTGCTTGAGAAAAACGCCAAGTTTGTGTGGTCTGATAAGTGTCAAGAAAATTTCAAGGAGTTGAAGAAGAGGTTGACTACAGCTCCAGTGTTAGTACTGCCAGATCTGAGCAAGAATTTCTCCATATATTGTGATGCATCCCGTCTAGACTTGGGTGTGTTCTTATGCAAGAAGGAAGAGTAGTGGCATATGCATCCCGACAGTTGAGGAAGCATGAGTTGAATTATCCTACTCATGACTTGGAGTTAGCCGCAGTGGTTCATGCCTTGAAGATCTGGAGACATTATCTTATCGGTCATAAGAGTGATATATACACGGACCATAAGAGTTTGAAGTATATATTCACACAGTCAGATCTGAATTTGAGGCAACGCCGGTGGTTAGAACTGATCAAGGACTATGATTTGGAGGTACACTACCACCCCGAGAAAGAAAATGTGGTTGCTGACGCTCTAAGCAGGAAGAGCTATGCCAACGAGGTGCAAATAGCCTCTATGGCTGAAGAGTTGTGTGCTGAAATTTCACATCTGAACTTGGGTTTTGTTATTAATGCAGTGGAGTTAGTAATAGAACCTACCTTGGAGCAAGAAATACGAAAGGGTCAGTTACAGGATGAAAAGCTGAAGGAGATAGCTGAAAACATAGTGATCGGAAAGGCACCAGGATTCCGGATGGATGATAATGGGACGCTATGGTTTGGGAAAAGGTTGTGTGTGCCTGAGGATCGGTCTATTAGAGAGGCAATTCTGCGAGAGGCACACGAGTCCGCTTATTCTATACACCCTGGCAGCACTAAGATGTACCTAGACCTAAAAGAGAAGTATTGGTGGTATGGCCTGAAGAGAGATGTTGCTGAGTATGTCGCTTTATGTGATACTTGCCAGAGGATCAAAGCAGAACATCAAAGACCGGCAGGATTGTTGCAACCAATGAAGATCCCTGAGTGGAAGTGGGAGGAAGTTGGTATGGACTTCATAGTGGGATTACCCCACACTCAGAAAGGTTATGACTCTATATGGGTAATAGTAGATCGGTTAACAAAGGTCGCTCACTTTATCCCTGTCAAGACCAAATATAGTGGACCAAAATTGGCTGGGTTGTACATGGAGAGAATAGTGTGTTTACATGGGGTCCCCAAGAAGATACTATCTGATCGAGGTACCCAGTTTACATCTCACTTTTGGCAGAAAGTGCATGAGTCTCTGGGGACTAAGCTGAATTTTAGTACAGCATACCATCCTCAGACCGATGCGCTGACTGAGAGGACTAATTAAATTCTAGAGGATATGCTGAGGGCATGTGCTTTGCAGTATGGAACGAGTTGGGATAAGAGTTTGCCATATGCAGTGTTTTCATACAACAACAGCTACCAGAAAAGTCTCCAGATGGCACCATTTGAAGCCTTGTATGGTCGGAAGTGTAGAACCCCATTGTTTTGGAATCAAGCGGGAGAAACACAAGTGTTTGGACCAGATGTGTTACGGGATGCAGAACAGCAAGTGAGAATAATTAGAGAGAACTTGAGAGCAGCACAGTCCGGACAAAAGAGTTATGCTGATACACGAAGAAGAGAGTTGGCTTTTGAAATAGGGGACTATGTTTATTTGAAGGTTTCTCCTATGAGAAGTGTGAGAAGATTTAACATGAAAGGGAAGTTAGCACCAAGGTATATTGGGCCCTTCAGAGTGTTGGAAAGGCGAGGCGAAGTGGCGTACCAGTTGGAACTGCCTGAGAGTTTAAATGGAGTGCATGATGTCTTCCACGTGTCACAGCTTAAGAAGTGCTTGCGGGTGCCAGAAGAGCAGATACCAATAGAGGAATTAACTGTTAAAGGGGATCTTACTTATGAAGAATATCCGGTCCGAATTTTGGAAACAGCAGAAAGAGTCACTAGGAGTCGGGTCATCAGGATGTGTAGAGTGCAGTGGAATAGATATACCGAGGAAGAGGCTACGTGGGAAAGAGAAGAAGATTTAAGAAAATCATATCCTCAGTTGTTTGAGTAAGCACCAACCGAATCTCGAGGACGAGATTCATCTTAAGGGGGGTAGAATTGTAACACCCTAAAAATTTCATTTTTTCCAAATAGGCTAATTGAATTAATTAATTGTTTGTGAGCACTGAGAAATAGTAAGAAATTAATTTTTTTGTTGAAATAAAATCCATTATAAGGTCTAGAAACATGTATGTGCATTCATGCTGCTGCATGTATTTTATTGAGTGCAGCTTCTTTAAATTTAAATTGGTTTTAGAAATCCTTTTCAAAAGATTTGAGCAAAATATGAATTTAGCAAATGGAAAAGAATTTCCCTTCTCCCTCCCTGTCTCGGGCTTGGCCCAACCTCTCCCCCCGCGGCCTGCCTATTTCCCTCCCTCCCCTTTCTTTCTCACCACGGCCCAGCCAGCGCCCGCACGGCCCACCTCGTGGCCCAGAAGGACAGCCCGCGCCGCGCGCCTCCTCCCCCCTTCGCCACAGCCGCTGACAAGGCGGTCCCGCGTGCTGTGCCACTGCCAGGTGGGACCCAACGGTCAGAACCGCCTTCTACCTTGAGTTCGAGCTGGATACGAGCCGAGTTCAACAACCGCGCGCGATTCGCGCGAACAAGTCCCGATTCCGCCCGATTTCCGTCCTTTAAATACCGCCCCAAAGCCCCGCAATCCCCTACTTCGTCTCGAGCCGTAGCCACCGCGTCGAATCTCGCCCAAGCTCGCCGCCGAGATCCGCCGTGACCCAATCCGCCGCTGCAGCGCATCCCAAGCTCCGTGAGCAGCTTGCCGAGCTTCGGTTACGGTTTGCGAAGTCGCCGGAGTTCTTCTTTCACGGTTTTCCCTAAACCTCGCCAAACAATTTTGCAGGGTCGTCGTCCGCTCTCCGCCGTCGTGGGCACTCCCGGGTCGAACTCAGCTCTTCTATTTGCCCTAGGTGAGTTCGCAGTGAGCTCCACTACGCCCCCGTGCCCTTGGTTTATCTCCTAGTGCTCTAAATCGCGAAAATCGTGGACGCCGGCCAACTCCGGCCATGGCGCCGCCAGGATCGGCCCCAACTCCGGCGGCCGGTTTCCCCTCCCTCACCCCGATCTAATCCTGACCACCGAGTTGAGATCCGACGGCCGAGATCGAGGGATACCCCTTCGGCCGGCTATTTTGCAGAAAAACCCCCGAGCTTTTTAATGTTCTAACCCGCGGTCCGTTTACGCTTTCCCCTTTTACGCTTTCTAAGTTGGAAAACGTATTTCAGCCGCGCAGTTCAAAAATAGTTTCTCAGATTTACAGTTTTGCCATTGAATCTATATTGCCCATAAAAACTTCGCTTTAACTCCGATTTAATCCGTTCAAGTTGCGTTAGATTCGTTTTCGCGTAATCTATAGTCTAATGCTACTTTATTACAAGTTTTCAACTTTTTAAATCTGAGTTTAGATTTAATCTATTATTTATTTAAAGGAAATCTTAGGAAAATCATAACTTCTTCGTTATAACTCCGATTTTCGTGATATTTACGTCTGTGTGATCGTAGAGCGATGTAGATTCGTTTTATAAACTTTTTATCTTTATTTATTACTGTTGGTGTACTGTTCTAATAATAGGCTTGTTTGCTTTGCATGATTGTCTTTGGATGATTGCTGTTGATGTGGTGGTTACGAGTAGACGGTGAGCAGTTCATGGGTGAACAAGGGTACTACTACGAGCAGGATCAGCAGGACCAGTGTGATCAAGGCAAGTATAGCATGGGATCATCCTTGTTTCCTAATAACTTTAATCACCTAATTCATATTGCATGTTTCTCCTTGATAAGGATTTCCTAGTATTGATCTTATACCTTGTCACCTATGGTTATGCATTGGGTAGCTTATGCTAGTGCTCCACTAAACCATGATCTTGTAATTTGACTAAGGAATTATGCAATAAACATTAAAAGATGACTTTTTAGCAACGTTGGAAAAAGAGGGCTGGAGCATTGGGCTATCTTATGGTGCTCTAGTTTCTCTCCATAAGGACTTATCTGTATCTGACCAACCGGGACATACAGTACAACTGTGAGGGCTACAAGGCTCTGGCTTTAGCTCAGTATGAGGACCTTTTCTAGCTTGTTAGTGGTTACCCTTGTGGCGCAAGTGGGGGATAGCAGACCGTGGATTCCAGCGGGTGAGTCACACGGACTGACTAACGAAACCTAGCGGCCCTAACTTGTTAGACGAACCTTTGAAAGGCTTCATAGTGAACCCTGTCGGTCTTCCTTGGGAGTGGGCTAAGGGGCTGATCACCTCGGGCGAAAGGGTAAATCACGACTCACAGTGAAAGTGTACAACCTCTGCAGAGTGTAAAACTGATATATCAGCCGTGCTCACGGTCACGAGGGCCTTGGACCAATACAGAATAAATGAACCTAATGGCAATTCATTAAATGTTATTATTGTTAATATGTTGTTTATGCTATTCTTTATTCACTTTACCTGATCATGAGTTTACTATGGGTCTTGACAACTTGATGCTACTCTTATGCTAAAATTATGACAACTAAAAGCTACATGCAGTTGAACCAGTGTCTAGCCTTTGAGCCTCATGAACCCCCTGTCATACTTGTTAAGTACGAGATGTACTTACACTTGTTTATTTTCTTTATTTGGATAAAAATCCCGGATGGGTAACATATGGCATGGGTAATGACTACTACCAGTACTTCCCTGAGGATTTCTAGACTTGTGGTCAACCAGTTGACGTGCCTGTGTGATGGAGCTTCCGTGCAAGAGTTATCTTTTATTTTTCCGCTATATTTTTGTAAAGACTCTGAGTTATATCGTTATGTAATAGACACTTGTGATGATACTCCCTATAATTTGTCGGCTTATGTGTGATTGATCTCTGGGCACACATAAGGTTTTGCATTCAATTTTATCCTTAAAATTGGGTGTGACAATTTCTTTTCAAAAATATACAAAAACTCCAAGTAACAGGATTGAGAAGAAAGAACCTTGACTCTTGACCATATACCTCTACTCTTGACCATATATTTCCCTAACTACGGTACACGGTGGATTTTTACACCCTGCAGGTATGAAGAGAATGCTTTACAATGTTTTAACCCTAGATATTTTTCTTAACCATCCTTTTCTCGAGGACGAGTAAAAGCCTAAGCATGGTGGTGTTGTTGACGGTTCTTAAGTATCAATTTTAATTATCAAATAAACAAGGAAAAGGACCAATATACAAACAACACCTAGAATTAGGGTTTGATCTGACAGAATTCCACGAGTTTTGTTGTTTATCTGTTTCTGTAGGGGGTTATCAGGAAATAACGAAGAAAGGCCCACATGTTGGGATTACATAGAGATATTAACGTGCCGCGCAATTTTCTACCATCTTGAAGACTCCAGAAGCCACGGAAACGAACGGGAAGGCGATCGGGCCCGGCGGCAGGGCGCCCGCCCTCTCCCCTAGGGCGCCCGCCCTGGTGTTTCGGCCAATCGCGTTCAACTTCGCGGATCATGCTCCCCCGACCTAAAGGATCAAGGATAACCATTCAATCAATGTCGGTTTGATCCGACGGCCCACGTTCACCTGAGGGGACTATATAAGTAGACCCCCTGGCCCCTGGAGGAGAACAAGTTCATCATAGAGTTCAGAGGTGCCCTCAAAGGATAACCTTTCCTCTACATAGACTTAGGGCTTAGCATCCAATGTGAGAGTAGACTAGATCTACTAGATTGAGAGAGATAGAGTGGAGGTGTAGATCGGAGGAAGCCCGGCCTGTCGGTGTCTACTCCGAGGTTGTACCTGCGGGATCAAGTTCTCCTAACCCAAGGCTTGCTCCTAGGATTCTTCAGTATTTCGACTTCTAAATTCTAGTAAGTTCTTGTTTTATTGTTCTTTGGTTTATGAGTTTACTTTGATCTCTTCGCGTAGAGTTTAGAGTAATCATCTCTTCGTAAACGTGGTGTTTGGGCTAGGATACTCATAGATATCCCCTGACTAGCTGGACCGTGGTAGTAGCGAGGAACGTGACATTTCTGAGTTACCTTTGCAGCCCGTATCCCGTTAGTGGGATCGATAGGGTTTATAGGTGCGGGTCGAACATTGTGGGGGTATAAACCCCTATACCCTTACGGCTAGACTTGGGCCAGGAGGCTTGGCCCATTACAAGACGAGTTCAAAGGCTTGATCCGGTAGCCTGGAGTTTCGCGCAAGGAAGCAAGATGTGGAGATCAAGCAGAATTCTAGTCGGTTAGAATTGGAATTGATATCAAATTATCCATGGCAATTGTAACCGACTAGGATTAGTTTCCAGATCTGTAACCCTGCCCTCCAGACTATATAAGGAGGGGCAAGGGACCCCCCTAGGATACATCATATTCTCTCAACACAAATCAATACAACCAGACGCAGGACGTAGGTATTACGCCAACTCGGCGGCCGAACCTGGATAAAAAGCTTGTCCGTATCTTGCGTCACCATCGAGTTCGTAGTTTGCGCACCGTCTACCGATAAACTACTACCGTGGGTATACCCCAAGGTAGACTGCCGACCAGCTTTCGTCGACAGTGGCGCGCCAGGTAGGGGGTGTGCGTGCAACTTTTCCGGCGAACAAGATGGTCACGATCCCAGCTTCCGCGACCGTGCCCGAAGGCCTCACGTTCACCGTCGGCCAGATCACGTGGACGACGTGCAGCGGCGGCTTCACGACCACGGTTTCGAAAGAGATCGAGATCCAATCTGAGATCACGCCGTCTCCGACCACACGCATGACGGCACCAAGCGCCCAATCACCGTTCCCACTCTACAAGGGAAAGGAGATCGACTGCTCGGACCTTCTCCAAGCGCTTGATCGCGCTGACTGCAAGCTACTCGAAGTTTCCCAACTAATAGATGGAGTTCTGCGTCGGCCCGACCAAGCTGCTCCAGCGGATTTTTTCAAATCCCGCCGGCCAACTCGTGTCGCCACACACGAACGGCTAGGAACGTCTCTGACGATAACCTCAACCCCCTCAGGACGATCCGTCGAGCTCAAGAAGGAAGACTATCCTTGCGGCCTGAACAACTCGACCTCCGTTTACTCACGGCACACCCAATCCGTTTTCAGCAAGGCGGGTTGGTCGCTGACAAAGAACAATCGCCACCACGTCAACATGGTGACAATCCGAGAACTACGGGACGGCCAGGTTTCCAGCACCAACTCAAGCACCGGCTCCGTCCCCACCGAGGTTATAAACACCGAAGACGAGGACTACGACCTAGATTTTCCTTCACACCCTCCGGGTTTCGACCTATTCCCGATATTCCCCCCCCCCCGGCGAGGGGATATTGTGTTCAATGTCAGCGCCGATGAACCGGTCGTTGATGGAGAAACAGATGACCAGAGGCAACTCCGCGAACAGCGTAACGCCGATCGCACCCGACGACGTGCGGACGAGCAACAACAAATGCCACCAAATAATCTCAACGATGCCTTTGACATGGTCGGGGACCAGCCTGTCTACAAAACGCCAAGCGCCAACGTGGCTGTCGCCATGGCTAACCTAGATCGGCTTCCTGATACCCCCGAATGCCAGGGAGTCCGGACCAGCATCCGAGCACACCTGATCGCCGCAATGGGACAGACAGCCACTCTGCTCAAGAGAGTCCAGGACGTCTCTTATACGGAAGCCGCCTCCGACCAGACTAATCGTAGCCGGGCCTCACCCAGCAGGCGTCACCGCAGCCGCTCCCCCGACAACCGTCGAGGGGACTCACGGCGCGACGATGGTGGTCGGGACGCCGATGGCCGCCGCAAGCAGAACCGCGTACGCGGCCAAGAAGAAGATCAACACAGGGATCTCCGCCACAACATCCCTTCCAAAGATGCCCGGGACCGCATCAACAGGCGCGCCGCAGAGAGAGCAGTCCACGAAAACCTGCGCCGCATCGAGTACGATGCAACGCACGGTCCTCCGGGCCTAAGACAGTTCTCCTCACACCTCCGCCAGGTCGTGTGGCCCCGCAATTTCAAGCTCGAAAAACTTAAAAAATACGACGGCAAGGAAAATCCAGAGAACTGGATCACCCTCTATGAAATCGCCGTCCGATCAGCGGCGGGGGATGAGCACGTCATGGCTAACTACTTCCCCGTAGTCCTCGACCAGGCTGGTCATCAGTGGCTTCTCGGCTTGCCCGAGGACTCCTTCGACTCTTGGGAAGAGCTACGCCAGGCTTTCATCGACAACTTCATCGCCACATGCGAGCAGCCTGGAAACAAGTATGACCTTGAAAGGATAAGGGACAGGAAGAACGAACCTCTGCGCGATTACATCCGACGATTCTCGGATATGCGCCTCAAAATCCCGAAGATTTCTCATGACGAGGCCATCTCAGCCTTCATCAAGGGCCTGCGTTTCCACGAAGCGCTGAGGAACAAGCTGTTGCGTAAGCGTCCAACAACGGTAGCAGAGCTCCTCGCCACGGCCAAGAATTACGCCGATGCCGATGACGCAGAAAAACTAATCCGAGACGATGCGAGAGGTCCCGACCAGCCTCCCCGGCGAGATGACGGTCGTGGTCGCTACGACAGCAGAAATCACCGCCGCTCCGACAACCGCGATCACCGAGAGGGTTGGGATCGGCGGCGCGACAGCCGCGACGACTTCAGAGGAAAGCGCCCTCGCGACTACGACCACGAAGTAAATACGGTCAAACGTCCCAATGGACGACGGGACTACCAAGAAGACTACAACAAAACGCGAAGTCCAATCATAGTCCAATCATACCATGGAAGAGTGCCGCGTCCTCAAAAGTATCTATACACGGCGGGCCGCCCAAGACGACTCCGCCAAGAAAAATAACAAGCGCGACGGGCACGACCACGAAGATGAGGATGACGACCAAGATAGGGACCCCCGACACCAATACGTCAGCCCCACTGACGTGGTCCACTCCATTTTCGGGGGCAAGGTCTCCACTGAGTCCAAGCGAGAAAGAAAGCTGTTAAAGAGAGCCTGCCTCAACATAGACAGCACGGACGGGCTGATCGCAGACCCAAAATTTCCCACGTGGTCCCACAGGGAGATCTCGTTCAGCAGGAAGGACCAGTGGGCCGCTATCCCAGAGCCGGGTCGTTTCCCCCTGATTCTTGACCCCTGCATCAACAGCATTAGATTCGAGCGCGTGCTCGTGGACGGGGGAAGCTCCATCGACATCCTCTTCCGCAACAGCCTGCCCGCCCTCAAGATATCCCCGGCACAACTAAAACCTTACGACGCCCAATTCTGGGGGGTTTTGCCAGGTCAAAGTTCCGTGCCTCTCGGACAGATAACATTGCCTGTCCAATTCGGCACACCCGACCACTTCCGGACGGAGTTCATCAACTTCGTAGTCGCGGATTTCGACGGGACCTATCACGCCATACTGGGCCGCCCATCGCTGACAAAGTTCATGGCAGTCCCGCACTACTCATACCTAGTCCTTAAGATGCCCACGGAGAAGGGTGTCCTAACCGTCAGAGGCAACGTCTAAACTGCGTACACCTGCGAAGAAGAAAGCTTCAAGATCACCGAGGCAATTGACCTCTCAATCCGCATGGCGGAAACAGCAAACCAAGCCGCACAGCTGCCTCCCGACCAGCTCCGATTACCCGAACAGGCGACAGCCAGGAAGAACTCAAAATCCAAGGAGTACAAAGAAGTGCAGCTGGTCGAAGGCAGCCCCGAGAAGACAGCCCTCATCGGGGCCAACCTGGATCCAAAATAGGAAGACGCGCTCGTCAGGTTTCTAAGGGACAACGTGAGCGTTTTCGCATGGAAACCCGCAGACATGCCCGGTGTCCCACGAAACCTGATCGAGCACTCCTTAAATGTCTCGAAGACCGCAAGACCAATCAAGCAAAAGCTGCGACGGTTCGCTCGTGACAAAAAGGAGGCTATTTGGACAGAAATAACACGGCTTCTAGCAGCCGGATTCATAAAAGAAGTGTATCACCCCGATTGGCTCGCCAATCCGGTTCTTGTACGCAAAAAGAATAATGAATGGAGAATGTGCGTTGATTACACTGATCTCAACAAACACTGTCCTAAAGATCCTTTTGGTCTCCCTCGCATCGACGAGGTGGTCGACTCAACGGCCGGATGCGAACTCCTCTCCTTTCTAGACTGCTACTCTGGTTACCACCAGATCTCGCTAAAGGAAGAAGATCAGATCAAAACATCCTTTATCACACCTTTCGGCGCATACTGCTACACGACCATGTCTTTCGGACTCAAAAACGCCGGAGCCACTTATCAAAGGGCCATCCAGCAATGCCTCCACGACGAGATTCGTGATGACCTCATCGAGGCCTATGTGGACGACGTGGTCGTAAAAACAAGGGACGCGAGCACCCTAATCGACAACTTAGACCGAACCTTCAAGGCACTTAATAGGTACAAGTGGAAGCTCAACCCCAAGAAATGCATTTTCGGCGTTCCTTCCGGTCTACTGCTCGGCAACGTTGTCAGTTGCGACGGCATACGACCAAACCCTTCAAAAGTAAAGGCGGTACTCGACATGCGACCACCGAAGAACGTAAAGGATATCCAAAAGCTAACAGGATGTATGGCCGCCCTCAGTCGCTTCATCTCAAGGCTAGGAGAAAAAGGCCTCCCTTTCTTCAAACTGTTAAAAGCGTCGGAAAAATTTTCTTGGACAGAAGAAGCCGACACCGCATTCAACCAGCTTAAGACCTTCCTCACTTCACCACCTGTCCTTACAGCGCCTCAGCCCAATGAAGACCTACTCCTTTACATTGCTGCAACCGACAGGGTTGTCTCCACGACAATAGTGGTCGAGCGAGGTGAACCAGGTCACGCCTACAAGGTCCAGAGACCAGTTTACTTTATAAGTGAAGTCTTAAACGAGTCCAAGGCCAGGTATCCACAAATACAGAAGCTCATATACGCCATTCTAATAACGTCAAGAAAGCTGAAGCACTACTTCGACGGCCATCAAGTCCTGGTGACAACCAGTTTCCCTCTCGGGGATATCCTGCGCAATAAAGACGCCAATGGCAGAATCGTGAAATGGGCAATGGAATTATGTCCATTTTCCCTGGAGTTCCAGAGTCGCACCACTGTCAAGTCTCAGGCCCTGGTCGATTTCATTGCTGAATGGACGGATCTCAACGAGCCTTCCGTTCCCGATGTCTCAGACCACTGGTCAATGTTCTTTGACGGGTCCTTGAACATCAACGGTGCCGGCGCTGGGATACTGTTCGTATCACCCAACAAGGACAAACTGCGTTACGTCCTTCGGATCCTTTTTCCGGCGTCAAACAACGTCGCCGAATACGAAGCTTGCTTACATGGCATAAGACTAGCCGTCGAGCTGGGAGTCAAGCGCCTCTATGTTTATGGCGACTCCGCTTTGGTCATCAACTAGCTCAACAAGGAGTGGGACGCAACCCACGAGAAGATGGATCTCTACTGCAAAGAAATTCGCAAATGGGAAACCAACTTCTACGGCATAGAGTACATCCACGTGGTCCGGGATAAGAACCAAGCAGCAGATGCGTTGTCGAAGTTAGGCTCATCTCGGGCCCAGATCCCGCGGGGTATTTTCGTCCAGGACATCCACGAGCCGAGCGTAGGCTCCTCCCTGGTCGATAAGCAGCCCACCGAGGCAATGCTCATAGACGACGCCACTCTGACAACCGGTGGGCATGACTGGCGTACCCCGTTCATCAAATACATATCGGACGGGACAGGCCTTTAGGACAAAACAGAGAACGAGCGTCTCATTCGACGATCAAAGAACTACATCCTGGTCGACGACAAACTCATGCGGAAAAACGCAAGCTCCGAAGTGCTGCTCAAGTGCATACCCCAAGATGATGGTATCAAGCTCTTAGAGGACATACATGCTGGATCCTGCGGCAATCACGCCGCATCCAGAACGCTGGTCGGAAAGGCTTTCCGAGCAGGTTTTTATTGTCCAACCGCGGTCGGCGACGCAGAAAAACTGGTTCGACATTGTGAAGGATGCCAGTTTTTCGCTAAGAGGACCCACGTACCTACCCACGAAATTCAAACCATCCCGTCGTCTTGGCCCTTTGCTTGCTGGGGGCTTGACATGATCGGGCCATTTAAACCAGCCCCGGGCAATTTCAAGTTTGTTTTCGTGTTAATCGACAAGTTCTCCAAGTGGATTGAATACATGCCTCTGGTCAAGGCAACCTCCGAGAAGGCTGTGGAGTTCCTCAATCAAATCATACACAGATTCGGCATCCCGAACAGCATAATCACCGACCTGGGCACTCAGTTTACTGGCACCACTTTTTGGGACTTCTGCGATGACAGAGGCATAGTCATAAAATACGTGTCAGTGGCACATCCACGTGCCAACGGTCAAGTGGAACGTGCTAACGGAATGATCGTTGACGCCCTAAAGAAAAGGTTGTACACCGAAAACGACAGAGCACCCGGTCGATGGATGAAAGAATTGCCGGCAGTGGTCTGGGGCCTCCGAACTCAGACCAGTCGAAACACAGGGGTGTCTCCCTACTTCATGGTGTACGGTGCAGAGGCGGTCCTGCCGTCTGACATACACTTCGGATCTACTAGAATCGAACACTTCGACCAGGCGACCGCCGACAACGTCAGAGAACTCGAAATCAATTGCATGGAGGAAAAGCGTTTAGATTCCTGTCTCCGAACAGCAAAATATCTCGCGGCAGTCAGGCGATACTACAACAGGAACGTCAAGGACTGTTCCTTCGTGGTCGGCGATCTGGTACTTCGATGGAAAACAAGCCAGGAGGGAATGCACAAGCTATCCACTCCCTGGGAAGGACCCTTCGTGGTGATCGAGGTCACACGACCTACGTCCTACAGATTGGCATACCCAGACGGAACGCGAGTGCCTAACTCTTGGCACATCGACAAACTGCGACGTTTCTATCCATAAAGTTTTAATAACTTTCCTCTGTAAGTATCTTATAATTGTTGATAATGAAATTCTCTATTTTTTCCCTGTACCTTGTCGCACACAGCACTCGGCAAAACTCCTGCAATGGATGCTCTTAACGACTACCAAGACGAATACGGTGACACGTCACTCAGATATTCTTACAGCGCTCAAAATAACAGTCATGACAAAAAGCAAACTTTATTACAAACTTTACGTATAAAGTTTACAATAAATACCCTGACGGGCAGACACTAGTCTATTTATACAGACTACTCTATTGGCCTAGCTGCTCGGGCTGATCACCCGCCTGGCCTTGCTGCCCGGACGAAGGGGTCGGGGCCACCGGCGCCTGGCTGGTCGAGACCGCAGGCGTCGACCGCCCATCTCCCGCAACGGACGCGCCCGACAACTCCCTGGCCGACCTATCTGAACTCGGCTGGTCGGGGGGAGTGGCCGTTCCACACAGATTGATGTCGCCGATCACTGTCGACGACAAGTCCAGCAGACTACCCCGAAGCTCGTCCGCTTCCTGTGGACCGACTTCCTTCGGGTACCCCTTCTCCAGCCTGCTCAAGTCGACCAGGGGGTAGTGGGCGCGCACCATGCTGAGGACGTGCGCGCCGGCAAACTCCCCAGCGTCCTTCACGAACTGCTGGAGCCAGTCCCACGCCCGTTGCGCCTTCTCGACCGGGGTCAACTGCGGCGCGCGGGGCTGGCTCTCCGGGAGCTCGGGACTGATCAGGTCTAGGACCGGGGACACTCCTTTCCAGATCCTGCAACAGTTGACCTTCCAGGAGTCCCGGTCCTTGATCAGATCATCCAGGTGCTTCTTGGCGTTCACCTTGAGCACTGCAAACGAAACAAAGCGTTATTTTCGGCATACCAAACAAACAAAGGGGCGACAAGCAGCAGCTAACAAGGCGGCACCCATTACCAGATAATTCCCGGTCCTTTCGACCCAATTCCTCTCCTGCTCGCCGCCCGGACTCCAGCGCACCGGCGAGCTGTTGGCTGAGCTGCTCCTTCTCTTGTCGGAGGCGCGCCACCTCCTCCTCCAAGTCTGCGTGAATCATAAACTGGTCAGTAAAGCAAACTACACAAGTACGCAAAGCTGCTCGGAGCGTGTGACTAACCTTCTCGCTGCCGGTACTGATCGGCCAAGCGACGAGTGAGGTCGAGACGACGCTCCTCTTGGGCACTCATCTCGGCCACCTTCTCCCCGACTTCCGACCGCAGCCGGTCTACCTCTGCGGCAAGGGCCTTGTTCTCGGCCACGACGCCTGCTATCTGGTCAAAGCACCGTTTTCGGTACTTTGCCGTATTCATTGCGCCCTACAAAGCGAGCATATAACGACCATGCAAGACAAGGCATAGAATGTACAGCAGTACAAAAAGCCGCTTACCTTGACTTCGTCGACGAGGCGCTTGGCCGCGCGCTCCACCCTGGCGGCCTCCTCGGTTTCGGCGAGCTCCTCATGCCCGATAAAGTGATCCCCGTGTTGGCGCCACACTTAAACGTGTTGGCGGCCATCACGGGGACGACCCTCAATCTCTTCCACCTCGTCATCGGAGGCCGCCCGGGTTTCCTCCTCCTACGCTGCGTCACCCCTGGTGGTGGTCCCAGGTACTACTGGCCCTCGGACCAGACCTGGGGAGCCTGCAGCCGAAGAGTTTCCTGCTCGGGGCGGCGTGGGGACTTTACTCCCTCCGGCAGGAGGAGCGGTCGGGGATCTTCCCTCCTCTTCTGTGGAGCCAGCTGGGGGAGCCTCTTCAGCCCTGGTCGGGCTGCCTGTCGTAGTCGGTGCCGCGGTCGGGAGCCCCTCGGTGCTCCCAGGCGTGACTGCAGCTGTAGGCTGCTCTGTGGTCTGGGGGGCCGTATCCTCAGCAGCGCGGACAGGCTCGCCCGTCCCCTGGCTGGCAGCCTGGCCGGGGTCGACATCCGACGCCGCACTACAGGAACAAAAGTGTAATTTCAAAAAAAAAAATCAAAGAGGAGTCCAAAATACGTAAGTCGAACACTTACAGGTCTGATCGACGGTGGGTCGCGGTGAACCTCCTCCTCGCCCGGCCGGTTGGCACCTGCGCCCCCATCTCGACAACTTGCGGTGCAGGGGCGTCGCTGGCCACTCGATCAGTAGCGGCCGGCGCATTATCTGGGCGGCTCCGAGGCCGTCGGACCAACGACGGCGCAGCCTCCCCGTCGTCGTCGTCGTCGTCAACGATCCGCACGAGCCGACGACGCTTCGGTGCTTGGCTGCTCTCCGCCGGTAGATCTGCCGGCAGCTCCGGTGTCGGCAAGGGATCTGCCGGCAATGGCCTCTTCCCCGCTACCCTCTCCTCGGAGGTCGGGGCAGGGCGGGCTTGGTCCTCCTCACTGCTGGTGTAATGAGTACACCGAGCAGCGTCCTCCTCTGGCGGGTCTTCTCCCGCAGGATTTTCCATCCCCGGTGCCAGTGATACATACACTGTGCACCGGTCGACATCGCCGATCTGCAAAAGCAACAGAGATGAGTCAGCTGCAGACGATATACGAATGCTAAAACAAAATAATCTGCTACATACCTTTGGTGCTGGTCGTCCTAACTTGAAGGCTTGCACCCGATCACTGCCACGGATGAAGCCTCCGTCCGCGAAGTTAAACAGCTCGTTCAACAGCTGTTGTACCTCCGTTTTCTCCAAGATCTCCGGCCGCATCCTGGTCGGGTCCACGCTTCCGGCATACTCGTACGCCGAGTGCACCCTCTTCTGGCAGGGCATCACCCGACGACAAATGAAGTTGCCGACCACGCCAAGCCCGTCCAGGCGTGACCAGTCGATCAGCTTCATGAGATCCGCCACTGGACCGTCGAACTCCGGGCGGTCGGTCCAGCTCATCCTCTTCTTAGGAATGTATCCCACGTCGCAGAACGTGGAGCTGCCCGGTTCCTCCCTGATGTAGAACCACTTCCTGTACCATTCGGTCAAGGAAGTGTTCCATGGACAGTGCAGGTAGCGATTCTTCATTCCATCACGAAGGTTGAGGTATACTCCACCTGCAACCTTGGAGCCTCCAACTGCTCCCTTCTTCCTCAAGCAGAAAAGATACCGAAAAAGATCGAAGTGCGGCTCTATGCCAACATAGGCCTCGCACAGGTGGATAAAAGTGGAAATGAGGAGAATTGAGTTCGGGTGCAGGTTGCAAATCCCGATCTCATAATACAAAAGAAGACCTTGAAGAAAAGGATGAACAGGAACACCAAAGCCCCTCTTAATGAAATCTTCAAATACGACGATCTCACCGGCGCGGGGGTCGGGGTAGCTCTCCCCCTCCGGTGCCCTCCAGCCGCCGAGCTCCGGGCTGTGCAGAAGCCCCATGTTGACGAGGTCACCAAGAGATTTCGTGGTGCTGCGGGACTTTTTCCACTCCTTGGCCATCAGTTCGGCCCTCTTCTTGGAGTCGCTCTTCGCCATTGGAGGTGCGAAAGTGGGCTTGAGTTAGGAAGATGCAGGTGATTGAAGGAGGCGAGAGCGGAAGGCTTGAAGGCAATGGCAGGGTAAGCAGTACAGGCGGAACTGTCAGGCTCTTATAACCCGCAACTCCACCTCCCCCACTTCCCGTATTCTCGGGAAGTGGGCGGGCCATGCGGCGGATGCGGCGTTTCGGTTTACAATGATTATAGACAATTAATGCGGCGGAGTTTTCGTACCAATTGATGGTTTCCTTTTCTCAAACCATGCAAAGGGCGGCTGCACAGTTGCCAGGCGCAACTTTTCATGCATCCATCTGACACCCCGTCAGGAGGTCTCGTCACGTCAACTTTAACTGGAAAGATATTTTCAAAAACAAGAAGACACATATGCCAGAGAGTCAACAATCCGGGGACTGCACCGACCACCGGGCACTCGATGCTCGGGGACTGGTCGCCCAGTCTATCAGCTCGGAACTTCAAGGACTGCACCGACCACCGAGCACTCGACGCTCGGGGACTGGTCGCCCAGTCTATCAGCTCGGAACTTCAAGGACTGCACCGACCGCCGAGTACTCGACGCTCGGGGACTGGTCGTCCAGTCTATCAGCTCGAAGCTTTAAAGACTGCACCGACCACCGAGCACTCGATGCTCGGGGACTGGTCGTACAGTACAGCAACACAGAATTCTAAGGAGCGCACTTGGTGCTTGGGGACTGGTCGATTGGTCTATTCAATTGCAGACGGACTAGTAAATTCAATTTTTTAGACCTTGCTACAAGGCTCATACTTCGCCTTCCAGCAAGCTCGGGGACTACATCGGTACGATGCATCTGGCGATGCATCTCAGTTGCAGAATTTCTTTGAGGACTTTTATTTAGACCCTGGCACCACGTGCCTACGTCACCTATTACCAGGCTCGGGGACTAAGTGGGCACACTTCACCTTGCGGTGAATATGCTTGCTTTTTTGATGTTTATGCCTTTCAAAAAAGTAAAGTGGGCACACTTCACCAGGAAAGAAATCTTTTTTAATTTAGAGCACCATGCATTCTTCAAACAACCTGCTTCTTCGATGTCAATGTTGATCAACTGTTTTTTGAGTTGGTCAAAATACTGTTGCAACTGTTTGGACGACTTTCCTGCTTATTGAAGACGTCAAGCCTCACTGATCGAAGAAGCTCAAGACGGTGTGTTACATCACAATACATGGTGCTCGGGGACTAGCTGTGGGGGTATAAACCCCTATACCCTTACGGCTAGACTTGGGCCAGGAGGCTTGGCCCATTACGAGACGAGTTCAAAGGCTTGATCCGGTAGCCTGGAGTTTCGCGCAAGGAAGCAAGATGTGGAGATCAAGCAGAATTCTAGTCGGTTAGAATTGGAATTGATATCAAATTATCCATGGCAATTGTAACCGACTAGGATTAGTTTCCAGATCTGTAACCCTGCCCTCCAGACTATATAAGGAGGGGCAAGGGACCCCCCTAGGATACATCATATTCTCTCAACACAAATCAATACAACCAGACGCAGGACGTAGGTATTACGCCAACTCGGCGGCCGAACCTGGATAAAAAGCTTGTCCGTGTCTTGCGTCACCATCGAGTTCGTAGTTTGCGCACCGTCTACCGATAAACTACTACCGTGGGTATACCCCAAGGTAGACTGCCGACCAACTTTCGTTGACAAACATCCTCTGTAGTGTCTAGATTCCGTGAGCCTCCCCAACAGAACAGTAATCATCCTTACCAAGGTTAGAACGAGATTACGATTGTAGTCTTCTCTATACATCGCTCACATCGAGAAATATTCTTTGTAGCCTAAAGGTTAGTAGTGATAGACCAGGTTAGTCAGATGCACTCTTTCTCCTAGTGGTAAAAATATAAATACGATACTCTGTATAACATCCCGGGTGAAGTGCTCACCGATATCCGTGTGCTTGCAGATTAATTCTTATTGCGTTACCAAATATCAACACTAGTGAGGACGAGGTTTGTGCTACACCTCTTAGCCACCGAACCACCATGTGTTGGTCGACACAACAGGGACGTAGCGTGTCGGCAAGCACGTGAACCTCGGGAGAAAATCGTGTGTCTCCATTGTGATTGTTCTTTGGATTTCTCCCGGTAATTGGACTTCATATTATTGTGATTGGTTCATCCCCTACACGGCGTTATAAATATCTCTTCCTCTCCATTTACTTAGTGTAACTAGTTTAGTTGCTAGTCTTGCCTTGTGTAGCTTAGTTCACTAGTGTAGCTTTTAGTGACATAGCTCTTGTGTGCCTAGTGATCTTATAAACTAGAATTGTTGGATAGGTGGCTTGCAAACACCCCTTTAGAGCTAGAGCAAAAAGCTTCGCTCTCTTATTTACTAACCTCTTGCTCTAGTGAGTTTGTAGAATTTTTAAATAGGCTATTCACCCCCCTCTAGCCATATTAGGACATTTCAATATCTCTACTCATCAACGTCAGTATAAGAATCTTTCCTCACTCCTTGACTTATTTGCTTATCTTGCTTAGTTGTGTAGCTTGTGTAGTTTAGTCTCTTGGTTTAGGAGTGTAACTAGCTTTGTAGTGCTTTGTTGTTGTGGTTTAGTGTTTAGCCCTGTTCTAGACTTATGTAGGTGGCTTGCATAGCTTAGTTGTGCTAGAGCTAGAATTGCTTCGCCATTTATTTTACTAACATACTTGCTTAGTTAGGTTTGTATCCATTTGGACCTCACACCTTTTCTGTCCTCACCTTCACTTCACTCACTAATTCGACGAGTAATTTCCTGATCAACAACAACCTGCACCTGAAGTGTCATGTTTGCTGATGTTTCCACTGTTGATATTTGGTAACGCAATCAGGAAATGATCCGCAAGCGCACAGATATCGGTGAGCATTTCACCCGGGAGGTTTTCCAGAGTATCGTATTTATATTTTTACCACTGGGAGAAAGGGTGCATCTGACTAACCAAATCTATTGCTACTATCCCTTTAGGCTACAAAGAATGTTTCTCGATGTGAGTGATGAATAGAGAAGACTGCAACCGTAGTCTCGTTCTAACCTTGGTGAGGATGATCTATTGTTCTATTGGGGAGGCTCACGGAATCTAGACAACACAAAGGATGTTCGACCCGCACCTATAAACCTACTCGTCCTGCTAACGAGATATGGGATACAAAGGTAACTCAGAAATGTCACGTTCCTCGCTACTACCACGGTCCAGCTAGTCAGGGGATATCTATGAGTACTCTAGCCTAAACACCACGTTTACGCTAGCAAGTGATTACTCTAATACTCAACCGGAAGAGGATTAAAGTAAACTCATAAACCAAAGAACAATAAAATAAGAACTTACTAGTAATTAGAAGTCAAATTACTGAAGAATCTTAGAAGCAAGCCTTGGGTTAGGAGACTTGATCCCGCAGGTACAACTAGAAGATCTATTTCTACTTACATTGGTTGCTAAGCCTAAAAAGAAATATTATTTAGAGAAGAGGTTTTCCTTCGAGGGCACCCCTCAATCTCTATGATAATTTCTTGTTTTCTCCAGGGGCCAGGGGGTGTCCTTATATAGTCCTCCTCCTCTATGCATTTTTGGGTCGGTAGGCGAGGTGGTACTATGTTTTCCTTGATCCAATAGGTCGGTGAAACATCCCGTGCGAAGAGAGTCCCGAAAGGCTTCCACAGGTGGGCGGGCGCCCACGTCCTCACGGCGGGCGCCCTGGGCCTGGCCCCTTTCGGCCTTTGCTTTCTTCCCGTGGCTTCTAGAATCTTCTAGATGGTAGAAAATTGCACGGTGCGTTGATATCTCTATGTAATCCCGACATGTGGGCCTTTCTTCCTTATTTCCTGATAACCCCCTGCAGAAATAGACAAACACCAAAACTCGTGGAATTCTGTCAGATAAAACCCTAAGTCTAGATGTTGATTTCATTTGGATCCTTTTCTTTGTTTATTTGATAATTAAATTTGATACTTAAGGACCGTCAACAAACTCCCCCAAGCTTACCTCTTGCTCGTCCCTGAGCAAGGATGAACTCAAGAGTTTTAGCAGTGGTTTCATGCCTTAAAAGTACACACGCATTCAAGCAAGATCTCATCTCTGAGTTAGAATAAACTGTTAAGACTTAAAACTTACTCATTTTACCTTTCACCATGGGGCTTGTAACCGTCACTTGTGTCTTGAGCAGTTAAAAGATAGAACGGTCAAGTCAAGCACCATGTCTCTTGTTCTTTGATCAACTATATCTCTAGAGTTTTTGCAGATTTTCAAATAAAACTCAGAGATTCCTTATATGACTCTCTCAAATCTCTCTTTTGTGGTATTTCTGGATCCTTACCAAGGCAGTAATGGTATATGCCTTCTCTCAAAGTATGTGGTATTTTTGGTATAATGCATAGTGATATTACCTTCTCTCTCACCCTACTCTAATAAGGTTTTGATATCTGGAGCTCATAGGTGGGAGACAGCTAATACATACTTACAAGACATTTATTGCATAGTCAAACCATAGATCCAAAAGAAACAAGTCAATAAGTCAAATCAAGATGTGCATGTGTGGCGAGTGAATGGTGTATGGTGATGATGGTGATAATGATGGTGAAAGTCTAATTCTACTTTTGCTCTTTTGAGGGGATACATACCTTTCTTACACTTTGAAGCTTTTTGGGGAGAATGAGATGCTCTATATTTTCTTTTTCTTTCCTCTCAGGTGGGTATCTTGTACCCCTAATTCTACTATCGGACACTTGTCCATTTTTACCTCTCGTCTCACTTTTTCTTTTCTTCGAGGTTCCGGGCACTTGCCCCTTTTTATTTCCTCGTATATTTTTTTTCTTTTTTTTAGAGCACTCATCTCCTGAAATAATATAGCAAGTGGTAGTAACCAAAATAACTCGAGCATTTATTTCACAGGGAATAACAGGGATAGGAAAATATTTTTGGCTATTCTCTCCCGGATTAGGAGTAGACTAATTTCGGGTGAATGTGGAGATGGAAATGAGTGGATATATGTGGATGGTACTTCCGGAGTAGAAGTAGCATGTATGAGTGAACGTGCAAGCGAATCTTGATTTTAACCACATGACAAGCTCCTAGGGGTCTACACAGCTTGACCACACTCAATGCTCATAAGCAGTAAAAAGTAAATATGTGGCTCAAAGTCTAGCAAGCATGTATATATGGCTGTGGTAGGAATTTAAACTCTCATCATATAGGAACTCATCATGCAATATTTTAAAGATTTTTCAAAGATAAAATTCTCCAGAATTCTAGCATCTCTAGGAACAGATAAACAGCAGCTCAACCTTCCCATATCATATCCGCTAACAACTTAGACTTTTGATCAGGAACTCTTCCCACAAGTTTAGGTTTAGAGCAATCTTTAAATTATAACAGTTATGCCTAAACTTGAGAGAGATTTCAATTTTAAGAACTAGTCATGGCAGAGCAACTATTCATCATTTCCATGAGGGTTCATAGCAAATTTTATTTATTTATTTATTTAGCAAACTAAGCAAAGATATATATAAAAGCACAAAATCTTTATTTGGGTTTTTTTATGATTATGCATCTTTCTATTATTTGAGTAAAGTATAAACGCGAGTAGAAACACTTAGCTGGATAAATGGGGGTGCTCTCCCCCAAGCTGGATATTGACGTAATTTCTTCTGATGTAGCTAGCAGGTGGTGGAGGTGTATTTGAAAGTCGACAGCACCCTGACAGCGATTAGGATGTCCTCCGTCTGCTAGTCTTCTTTGATCCTTGAATTCTGTGGAGCTCAAATAGACAACAAAGCTTTGTGGAACTGGTTAAGTGTTAGCATAAATATCTAGCCTTTATCATGTTGAGCCTCCTCAATAAATGTTATTTATTTAGCAGGATCATGCACTTATTATTTTTATATTTTTATTGTAAGATGAAAACTTATTTATTTTATTTTTATGCCACCACAGTGAATGTACTTATGGGTTTTATGCCATGAGCATACTCACATGGGGCTTACTATTTTTTAACATTTTTATTTTCTTTTTAAGATAGCATGAACCTGACTAACTAAGCAAACTATTGAATGGAAAAGGATAACTACCAAGTTTACCTCTTGGCGTTCGGTATTTTTAAGTCCTTCGAACGGGACTCTCCGTTTTCTTAGTCATCCTGGGATTCGCTGGATGGCGCCAGAAATGCTTGTTGATATTTGGTAACGCAATCAGGAAATGATCCGCAAGCGCACGGATATCGGTGAGCATTTCACCCGGGAGGTTTTCCAGAGTATCGTATTTATATTTTTACCACTGGGAGAAAGGGTGCATCTGACTAACCAAATCTATTGCTACTATCCCTTTAGGCTACAAATAATGTTTCTCGATGTGAGTGATGAATAGAGAAGACTGCAACTGTAGTCTCATTCTAACCTTGGTGAGGATGATCTACTGTTCTATTGGGGAGGCTCACGGAATCTAGACAACACAAAGGATGTTCGACCCGCACCTATAAACGTACCCGTCCTGCTAACGAGATATGGGATACAAAGGTAACTCGGAAATGTCACGTTCCTCGCTACTACCACGGTCCAGCTAGTCAGGGGATATCTATGAGTACCCTAGCCTAAACACCACGTTTACGCTAGCAAGTGATTACTCTAATACTCAACCAGAAGAGGATTAAAGTAAACTCATAAACCGAAGAACAATAAAACAAGAACTTACTAGTAATTAGAAGTCGAATTACTGAAGAATCTTAGAAGCAAGCCTCGGGTTAGAGACTTGATCCCGCAGGTACAACTCGGAGTAGACACCGATAGGCCGGCCTTCCTCCGATCTACACCTTCACTCTATCTCTCTCAATCTAGTAGAAACTAGAAGATCTATTTCTACTTACATTGGTTGCTAAGCCTAAAAAGAAATATTATTTAGAGAAGAGGTTTTCCTTCGAGGGCACCCCTCAATCTCTATGATAATTTCTTGTCTTCTCCAGGGGCCAGGGGGGTCTCCTTATATAGTCCTCCTCCTCTATGCGTTTTTGGGTCGGTAGGCGAGGTGGTACTATGTTTTTCTTGATCCAATAGGTCGGTGGAACATCTCGTGCGAAGAGAGTCCCGAAAGGCTTCTAGAGGTGGGCGGGCGCCCAGGTCCTGAGGGCGGGCGCCCTGGGCCTGGCCCCTTTCGGCCTCTGCTTTCTTCCCGTGGCTTTTGGAGTCTTCTAGATGGTAGAAAATTGCACGGTGCGTTGATATCTCTATGTAATCCCGACATGTGGGCCTTTCTTCCTTATTTCCTGATACCCCCCTGCAGAAATAGACAAACACCAAAACTCGTGGAATTCTGTCAGATAAAACCCTAAGTCTAGATGTTGATTTCATTTGGATCCTTTTCTTTATTTATTTGATAATTAAATTTGATACTTAAGGACCGTCAACGTCCACTAGTACACATAGGTTCTAAGCCGGTGGGGGTAAAACATTTGCACATGCGGTTTTAATTATAATGCGCCTGTGTTGTAAATTTGTACGGCCAGAATTGAAAGCCGCTGTATAAAAGGCTCAGTACAGGCGGTTCACATTACTGAACCACCTGTATAAATGAACCATTTACACAGGCGGTTCAGTAATGTGAACCGCCTGTGTTAATAGATTTACACAGCCGGTTCACATAACAAACCGCTTGTGCTTTATCTTCCTATAAATACCCCCAGCCCCACTTCTTGCTCCTTGGGCAGAACTGTAGCTCACAGCCACCTTCCATTGCAGCCCATCTTGGAGGTCCAGATTTTCGAAAATACAAGGGGGGAGGTTTTGATCTTCATTTCTTGGAAGGAGGTGGCTAAAAAAGGTTAGTTGATGCCTCTAATGCCTCTTTTTGTGCCCTCTTGCTAAATTTGAGCTACTTTTTGGATCTAGGGTTTCACCATGAGAGGGAGAGTAGAATAGCTAGGTATGGTCTATATTTGCTCAAATGAGGTTGCTTAAGATGGTTAGATGATGTCTCTCCTCTCTTCTTTTTTATGTTTCCTTCTCTAATTAGTGAATCCAAAAAATATATATATGTAATAGTTTCCATGAATGGTGTTTCCATGCTTGGGAAGAGAGAGAAAGATAAGTTTTCTTTTTAGTTTTTTAAATTATATTGTTTAGGATGTTATTTTTTATGTAAATTTGATTTAATTATGCAATAAGCATTTTTCATGTATGAGGTTGCTTAAGATGTTGCCTCTCCTCTCACCATTTCCATGTTTCCTTCTCAAATTTTTTTAGTGATATAAAGATATATATTTAGTTTCAATCAATATTGTTTTTGTACCTTGTCAAATTTATTTTAGTGATATAAAGATATATATTTAGTTCCTTCTCAAATTTATTTTAGTGATATAAAGATATATATTTAGGGTTTTGTCTTTATTTTTATACTTTTTATACTTTTTCAATTTGATTTAATTGTTAGGTGTTCTTTTATTTTTGATAACAAATATTCCTAGACAATATTTCAATTAATTTACTAAATTTTCAATAGGTCATGATGGAGAGGTCCTTATGGATGTATAACTTTTCAAGACTAGATCCATCATATATACCCGAGCTGCATAGGTTTGTTGATGCCTCTAGGAACCATGCTTTGAGAACAAAGACGAAGCATATATATTGTCCATGCTACGACTGCACAAATATTCTTCTATTTGAAGATACTGAAGTAATCATTTCTCATCTAGTCTGCCGAGGATTTATGATGGATTACTTGATTTGGACAAAGCATGGAGAGGGTAGCTCAGCGCCTTATATAGTTGGGGACCCAGCACACATCGATACCGATGGTCCAGGCATGCCTACTGATCAGTTTTTCCATGACACACCCCAGAGTGAAAATGTTGTGCCAAATGTTACCGCTGGTGGATTTGCTGGGAAATGATGGTGCAAGAACTCATGTCTTACCTAATGATATGGCTGCGGAAGATGTAGAATTCTTGGAGGCAATGTTGCGTCGTCATACTGAACCATCAATGTTATTAATGAAAGGGATGGCGGCCTTGAAGAAGGCAGCAGAAGAGCCTTTGTATGATGAGTCTAAAGGTTGTACCAAAGAGTACACAACGTTGCGAGCTGTGCTAAAACTGTTGATGGCAAAAGCCAGGTATGGTTTGTGTGATGCTGGATTCGATGTGTTCTTAAGTATTATCGGCGATATGCTTCCAAAGGAGAACAAAGTGCCTGCTAACACGTACTATGCAAAGAAGCTGATCAGTACGCTGACTATGGGTGTCGAGAAGATCCATGCGTGTAGAAATCATTGTATCTTGTACCGAGGTGATGATTACAAGGACTTGGATAGTTGTCCAAATTGTGGTGCAAGTCGGTACAAGACAAACAAAGACTACCGAGAGGATTGTGCTGCCTCCATGTGTAAAGCAGGGAAGAAGCGAAAGAAGGCCCAAAAGAACACCCAACAGATTTCAAAACCCATGAGCAAAGATAAAGAAGAGGTTGACTATTATGCGCGGAAAAAGATTCCTGCTTTAGTGATATGGTACCTTCCAGTGGTAGATCGACTGAGGAGTTTGTTTGCTAACCCTGAGGATGCAAAACTTATGAGTTGGCATGCTTCTGATGAGCACAAAAATGATGGCAAGCTTCACCATCCAGCCGATGGAAAGCAATGGCAAGATTTCAATGACAACCACCGAGACTTTGCCAGCGAACCAAGGAATGTTAGGTTCACACTATGTATAGATGGAATGAATCCATTTGCTAAGAGGAGCAGCAAGCATAGCACATGGCCGATGATTCTCACCATCTACAACCTCCCTCCATGGTTGATGCAGAAGCAAAAATACCTTTTGCTAACCTTACTTATCTCTGGGCCAGTCCAACCTAGAGTTGACATGGATGTTTTCTTGGAGCCATTGATGGAGGAGAAGAAAATGTTATGGGAAAAAGGTGTTCAAATGTTGGACGAGTATCACAAAGATTCATTCACGCTAAGAGCAATTATTTTTGTTACTATCAACGATTACCCTCCTCTCTTTATTTTATCAGGGCAATTCAAGGGAAAGGTTGGTTGCGTGGTGTGCATAGATGGAACCCATTACGTGTCCCTTAATCCATCTAAGGAGATAGTGTACATGAGGCAGAGACGCTTCTTATCGAAAGGACACAAGTACCGCCTGAAAAAGATGGATAAGTACTTTGACTATAATGATGAAAGGAACTCAGATGCACCATTAGGTAATAGCAAAGGCCATAGAGTTTTCAAAATAGTGAGCAACATTAAATTTGTGTTTGGAAAGAAGATAAAGGATGGAAAAATAAGAAAGGATGTCAAATCAACTCTAGGGGCAACATTCAAGAAGAAGTCCATTTTCTTCGAGTATTTGCCATACTGGAAAGACTTGGATGTACGACACGCGATCGATGGTATGCACGTCCAGAAGAATGTGTTCGAAAGTCTAATTGGCACATTGCTCGACATCAAGACCAAGACAAAGGAAGGACTCAATTCACGCTTTGACATGGTGCAGTTAGGCATAAAAAAAGAGCTTCATCCTGTTCTTCAAGAAAATGGGAAGTACCATCTCCCAGCAGCAAGCTACAACCGCAACATAGATGAGAAACATGCGATGTGTGAGTGGTTGAAGAAATTGAAAGTCCCATCTGGATTATGGTCTAGCATATGGAGTTTTGTGTCAATGAAAGACCTAGCACTCACCAACTACAACTCACATGATTGTCATGTCATGCTGACTACTTTCCTCCCTATTGCAATAAGGGCTGTAAATCCAGTATTCTTAAAGATGGCAGTCACACGATTGTGCTACTTTTTCAACAAGATCACACAAAAGGTAATTGACCGTGATGAGTTAGAATCCCTTCAAGAATTCGCAGTGGAAACATTGTCACAGTTTGAGATGTGTTTCCCCCATCATTCTTTGATATCTTGGTGCACCTTGTGGTGCACTTGGTTCCACAAATACAGGCACTAGGTCCCATGTACCTGCATGAAATGTGGACGTACGAGCGTTTTATGTCAATACTAAATGGCTATGTATCAACTCGTGCTCGTCCCGAGGCATCCATGATAGATGGGTATTGTACCGAAGAGGCGATTGAGTCCAGATGACCATTCTGCAATAATGTCCTAAAAGACCAGGTTGCAATAGGTTTGCCTCCGTCAAGACATGAGGGTAGGCTACATGGATGTGGGAGGATTGGACGGAAATCATTCATCCCACCAGATTACAATACAGTACTTGAGGCACATCACAACATCTTACATCAGCTCTCGATAATGGAGCATTTGATTGAACAACACATGAATGAGCTTCGAGAACATAATCCTAGGAAAACAGAGGATTGGGTAATGAAGGAACACAAGAAACAGTTGTACACATGGCTAAGGGAGCAGGACATTCCATATGGGGAAACAATTGAGAAACAAACCATCAAGGCTTTGGCATCTGGACCATCACACCAAGTCATAACATGGCAAACCTATGACATAAGTGGATTCACATTTCATACCAAGTCCAAGGACCAAAAGAGCATGACACAAAATAGTGGTGTTCGATGCGAGGCCATAGATGACAAAATTGGTGATATTATTACATACTTTGGCTTCATCGAGGACATATGGGAACTAGACTATGGTACATTTCAGATCCCTGTGTTTCGATGTCAATGGGTTGAAGATAAACATGTCATAGTGGATAATTATGGGGTCAGAGTTCTTGATCTAAGTAAGGTGGAATATAAAGATGACACGTGGATCCTTGCTAATCGTGCTGCACAGGTTTTCTATGCTGAACAGATCCTCTCTAAGAATGAGAAGAAAAGTACTGACAAACCGAAGCATGTAGTTTTTCCAGGAAAGCAACAAGGAGTTGGAGTTGACGGTGTATCGGATCTGGAGGATTTTAACCAGTTCAGTGATATGTCCCTCTTTGTGGACCATCCTGTGAAGATAAAAAATATTGAGCGAAGCATCCCACAGAGTTCTTTGCCATGGGTGCGCCCTGATGGACAAGGAAGAATAGTAGCGGCCTAGATTGTATCTATGATTCATCATGTAAAAACTCTGGTATGAAATGTATGTGAATCTCACACAAACTTTATGAAACTATATGTGAGATCTGTGAATTTAGAACTACACTTTTGTAACGCTTTGTCAAATGCAAAAATGTTCTATGTATGAAATGTATATCTTGATGAGTGGAACAAACTTTGTATTCATGACATTTGTATTTGAGACTACCAAGGGTCCGGTCAAAGTGACTTTTCAGAAAAAAATCCAAGATTTGACTTGGTCAAACTAGGTCAAACTAGGCACTAAATGACCTCAAATGAAAAACTTTTGAATACATGGGTGTTAGAGCTCCTCAAGATACACAATCCATACATAGGATATTTTGGCATTTGGGAAAGGATTGGTAAACTCTAGTCACAAAGTCTTGAATCTCACACAAACTTTATGAAACTATATGTGAGACTTGTGGATTTAGAACTACACTTTTGAAACGCTTTGTCAAATGTAAAAATGTCCTATGTATGAAATATATATCTTGATTAGTGGAACAAACTTTATATTCATGACTTTTCGAGTTGGGGACGTCTTGGGATTCGAAAATGTGTGTGTAGGTGTGGAAATCTGAAAATCCAAGATTTGACTTGGTCAAACTAGGTCAAACTAGGCACTAAATGACCTCAAATGAAAAACTTTTGAATACATGGGTGTTAGAGCTCCTCAAGATACACATTCCATACATAGGATATTTTGGCATTTGGGAAAGGATTGGTAAACTCTAGTCACAAAGTCTTGAATCTCACACAAACTTTATGAAATTATACGTGAGACTTGTGGATTTAGAACTACACTTTTAAAACGCTTTGTCAAATGCAAAAATGTCCTATGTATGAAATGTATATCTTGATGAGTGGAACAAACTTTGTATTCATGACTTTTTGAGTTGGGGACATCTCGGGTTTTGAAAACGTGTGTGTAGGTGTGGAAATCTGAAATTTCAAAATTTGTCTTGGTCAAACTAGGTCAAACTAGGCACTAAATGACCTCAAATGAAAAAGTTTTGAATACAGAGGAGTTAGAGCTCATCAAGCTCTATCTTTCATACAATATGCAATATGCTTTTGAAATTTAAAATAATATAAAAATAATATATTGGTGTGAAACAATATAATTATATTATAATATCATTATACAAATAATATATAAACAATATAATTATGTTATAAATATAGAATATAGAAATAATTATGTTAAAATATTATTATATTATAATAACGAAATGCAATAAAAAATAGTTACCAAACATATAGAAAACAATAATAATAAAAAATTACAAAATGTTTTGTACAGGCGGGTGGTATTGACCACCGCCTGTATTGTGCTATTTCTACAGGTGGTGGTCAATGCCAACCGTCAGTAGAAATAGTTTTCTACAGGCGGTTGGCATTGACCACCACCTGTAGAAAGCATTTCTACAGGCGGTGGTCAATGCCAACCGCCTGTAGAAATACCGCCCTTATAGAGGTTGCGGCCAGTCCCAAAAATTTCCAAGTCTCGAAAGCGCCAGTTCTATTCAAAGTGACGCCGGCAGACTGCCAAAATTTCTCGCCACCACCCTTCTCGTCTGCCGCCAGTCGAGGTAAGCTCACTAGCGTCCAGTTTTGCTGCTGCGCGTGGGGCGGTGTTGATATTTGGGAACGCAATAAGGAATTGATCCGCAAGCGCACGGATATCGGTGAGCACTTCACCCGGGAGGTTATCCAGAGTATCGTATTTATTTTTTTATCACTAGGAGAAAGAGTGCATCTGACTAACCTGGTCTATTACAACTAACCCTTTAGGCAACAAAGAATGTTTCTCGATGTAAGTGATAAATAGAGAAGACTACAACCGTAATCTCCTTCACCTTGGTAAGGATGATCTACTGTTCTATTGGGGAGGCTAACGGAATCTAGACACCACAAAGGATGTTCAACCCGCACCTATAAACCCTATCCTTCCTGCTAACGAGATATGGTCTGCAAAGGTAACTCGGAAATGTCACGTTCCTCGCTACTACCACGGTCTAGCTAGTCAGGGAATATCTATGAGTATCCTAGCTTAAACACCACGTCTATGCTAGAGATGATTACTCTAAACTCTACGCGAAGAGATTAAAGTAAACTCATAAACCAAAAGAACAATAAAACAAGAACTTACTAGAATTTAGAAGTCGAAATACTGAAGAATCCTAGGAGCAAGCCTCGGGTTAGGAGAACTTGATCCCGCAGGTACAAACTCGGAGTAGACACCGGCAGGCCGGGCTTCCTCCGATCTACACCTCCACTCTATCTCTCTCAATCTAGTAGAAACTAGAAGATCTATTTCTACTCACATTGGTTGCTAAGCCTAAAAAGAAATTTTATTTAGAGAAGAGGTTTTCCTTCGAGGGCTCCCCTCAACTCTATGATAAACTTGTCTCCTCCAGGGGCCGGGGGTCTGGTTTTATAGTCCCCTCAAGTGAACGTGAGCCATTGGATCAAACCGACATTGATTGGACGGTTATCCTTGATCCTTTAGGTCGCTGGAACGTCGTGTGCGAAAAGAGTCCTGATTGGAGTACAGAGGGGGGCGGGCACCTAGGTCCTTAGGGCGGGTGCCCTGGGCCTGGCCCCTTTCGGCCTCTGCTTCGTTCTCGTGGCTTCTAGAATCTTCTAGATGGTAGAAAATTGCGCGGTGCGTTGATATCTCTATGTAATCCCGACATGTGGGCCTTTCTTCCTTATTTCCTGATAACCCCCTGCAGAAACAGATAAACAACAAAACTCGTGGAATTCTGTCAGATCAAACCCTAATTCTAGGTGTTGTTTGTATATTGGTCCTTTCTCTTGTTTATTTGATAATTCAAATTGATACTTAAGAACCGTTAACAAATACCCCCATACTTAGGCTTTTACTCGTCCTCGAGAAAAGGATGGTTAAGAACAATATTTGGGGTAAAACATTTTTAAAATATTCTCTTCATAACTGCAAGGTGTTAAAATCCACTATGAACTATAGTCAGGGAAGTATATGGTTAAGAGTAGAGATCCTTTCTTCTCAATCCTGTCACTTGGAGTTTTTTGTATATTTTTGAAAGAAAGTTAGCATACCTTTTATCCTCATAGGTCTTCTCAGATCACTCATTATCTTTTATATATCTTACTGAGGCTATTTTAATTTGCAAAAATTCTCAAGCATACTTACTTTGCATTTATTGCCTGATCAAAACGGGATCCGAGGAGGGGAATGTCATACTCTTAGATCAAAGACTTTGGAAATTAAAATCCTTGTCAACTCTTGTTGGCATATTGCTTATTAGAAGGACCATGGGCTATCATTTTCTTTTTCTTCTTTTTTTTAAGTGGATACCGAGGTACCCCTAATTCTACTGCTGGACGTTTATCCATTTTTTCTGCGAGGTTATCGAGCACTTGCTCCTTTTTATTTTCTCAAAATATCTTCATTTTTGCATAGCCCATGCCTCTAATGCAATAATACTTTGGAAGAGTGAATCTTTCTAAATAAATGTCTTGATCTTATGAGCATGATAAATCTCTCAACAAGGGTCTAACTCATTTTGAACAAACTCAATACAGAGTAGATAGCTTTTATAATCATAATTAATATTTTCAGTTTTATCAGGCATATAAAACACTGAGGATGGTAGCTAGAATTTTTGAATAAATTTTGAAATAAATTCTCCAAGCAACAATGATATCAAGAATAAGAAACTCATACTTTACCATCTCACATTCCATATTGACTTAACTAACACAGGGTTTTTAAAATGATTTTTCAATAATTGCATGTTTCAGGAAATATCATAGAGTGAGATTAATCATGATTAGAAACATTTTAAGCTTGTTAATTTATCATGTCGGAAAAAGTATTCTGCATAGTCCAAGATATGTGTATGTGTAAAATAAAGTGTGCAGAGTGTGTACCTGAATCGTGGAGTGGTGTAGTCGAAGTGTGTTTGGCATGTCGAGGGATCTCCCCCATACTTGTTTTCTGCTTTCTTGCACAAAAATAAAGTAGAGACACACGAAACATAATAATAATAATAATAATAATAATAATAATAATAATAATAACAATAATAATAATAATAATAATAATAATAATAATAATAATAATAATAATAATAATAATAATAATAATAATAATAATACTCTTTATTAATCTTGAGGCATTTATTACAAATGACTAGTAGCAAACTGACGATAATAGTAAACCTAAACTGAATTTAAAGATAGATAACTAAGATGCATTGCCTCAAGATCTAATGTGGATAACTCAGCGGCGCTCTAATTCCTTAATCTTCTTATTGGCACTGGCAAGATCGTGCCTAAGGCCTAGTATAACGGTGTTGTGGTTAGAGAGCTGCCTAGTGAGCGAATTAATCGAGGACTGGAGGTCTATGATAACTCTGTTTAGCCTGCGAACGTCCTCATCAATATCTACTATAGTTTTGCGATGTTTGGGAGGTGTCTCAAAAGCATTGAGAGCATGCTTCGGGGCTGCCTTTGGAGGGATGAAACGAACTTTGGCTGCTCTAATCCCTTCGAAATAAGGCCTTTCCTCCTCCGTAGTGTAGCGTATGCTGCTGATCTCCCCGCTCCGGTTAGTCTTGACTCCAACGACCCTCTCATTGGGTCTAGGTGGAAGGATCCTCGTGCCGGTTGGCACCTTGATGGTGGTCTTCGTCTTGGATGATGATCCTTTGAGGAGTAGGGGTTGTGGTGGTGCGGTGAGGACTGGTTGAGCATGATAGGATTGGGCGGAGCTGCGTTGGCGTAATGGCATGGCTTCTAGCTGTCGCTCTATGTTGGCCGGGACGAGAGCACGGGCATCGGGGTCTTCCGCAGGCTCCATGTTGAGGTTGAAGGGGACGACTTCCCAATCATCATGGAACTTCTCGGCCATTGGAGCAGCGAGGAACTAAACAAGCTCTAATTGAAGAAGAAAAGAAGGCTTGGTGGATTGGTGTTTGAAAACTGATGTCAGGGGTCTGTTTATATAGGGGTCAAAAAGTGCCTCTAGGGGTTGTTCGGGTTGCTCCCGTTGATGTGCGTGCGAAACTTTCCATCTGAAGGATTATTCGGATTACCATAAGTGCATTTTCCATAACAGAGAAAATCGGGACCGAGGGGGAACAGGAGCTGGGCGCCCGCCCACCTGATCTGGGCGCCCGCCCTCTCTCTGTCTCCTCTGTGGGTCCGCTTCCTCGAGCGTGTTTCTAGATGCAAAACTATTTAGGAAAATATATGTATGACCCGAAAACATCAGACTAAAAAGGTCGGGCTCTAATTCTCCATGGGAAGGAAAAAATAGATTACGTCTATTTCTTCTAATTCTTTATTGGGCTCTAAAAATAATTTAAGACGTTGACCATTTACCTTGAATAACGTACCTTCGTCATTTTGAAGTGTGATAGCTCCGTGGGATGATGAATTAATTACCTTGAATGGTCCTTCCCATTTGCTCCGGAGTTTTCCATGCCCGAAAAGCTTCACCCTGGAATTAAAAAGTAATACCTTATCTCCAGGTGTGAACTCCTTCTTCTTGATTCTCTTGTCATGCCACCTATTGACTCTTTCTTTGTAGATCTTAGAATTGTGATATGCTTTCTCTCGCCATTCTTCCAATTCTGATAGTTGCATTCTTCTATGATCTCCAGCAACATCTAGGTCCATATTCCATCTCTTTATGGCCCAGTGTGCTTTGAACTCTAGTTCAACAGGTAGGTGGCAAGTCTTCCCGTACACCAATTGGTATGGAGACATTAAAATTGGGGTCTTGTATGCTGTTCGGTATGCCCAGAGTGCATCGGGTAACTTGTCTTTCCACGCCGTTCCTATTTCATTTACTGTCTTCTGAAGAATATTCTTGATTTGCTTGTTGGAAGTCTCTGCTTGGCCACTTGTCTGAGGATGATAGGGGGTAGCGACGTTGTGACGGATTTCATGTTTTGATAGATATTGCTTGAAGCGTTTATCGATGAAGTGTGCTCCTCCATCACTTATCACTACTCTAGGGACTCCAAATCTTGGAAATATAATTTCTTCAAACATCCTCTTTGAACTGATGTTGTCGGCATGCTTGCAAGGTAATGCCTCTACCCACTTGGAGACGTAGTCAACTGCCACCAAGATGTACTCACACTTCTTTGATGGAGGAAATGGACCCATATAGTCTATTCCCTAGACATCAAAGAGCTCAATCTGAAGGTTGTTGGTGAGTGGCATTGCATCCCTTGTAATTATGTTTCTGTGCCTTTGACATGGCCCACATCTTCTGATATATTGCTTCGTGTCTTCATACATTGTAGGCCAGTAGAATCCACACTGCCAGATCTTTGAATGTGTACAGAATGTTCCATAATGACCTCCATACGGTGATGAATGACATCTGTCGATGATCTTCCATCCTTCCTCAGTGGTGACACATCTCCTGAGTAAGCCATCAGAGCATACTCGGAAGAGGTATGGCTCATCCCATATATGTGAACGACTTTCTTGAATAAGCTTCTTCTTGTTTGCTCCTGGTGGTACATACCCTGAAACCATAAAATTAACAATATCTACATACCAGGGGTCAGACCTGTTAATCTCGTAGAGCATGTCGTCCCAGAGTGAATCATTGATGGGGGTTTCCTGTGGACTCTTAAAATACATTCTAGACAAGTGATCTGCAACAGAATTTTCTACTCCCTTTTTATCTTTTATTTCTAAGTCAAATTCTTAGAGTAATAAGATCCATCTAATCAGGCGAGGTTTAGCATCTTTTTTAGTGAGCAAATATTTTAGTGCAGCATGATCAGTGTAAACAATTATTTTAGCTCCAACTAAATAAGATCTAAATTTATCAATGTCAAAGACAACAGCCAGAAGCTCTTTTTCAGTGGTTGCATAGTTAAGTTGAGCTCCTATCAAAGTTTTACTGGCATAAGCAATTGCATGATGCTTCTTATTTCTAGTTTGTCCCAATACTGCCACCATAGCATAATCACTAGCATCACACATAATTTCAAAAGGCAACGACCAATCAGGGGGTTGAATGATTGGTGCAGAGATGAGTGCTTTCTTTAATAAATTAAAAGATGTTAGACATGCATCATCAAATTCGAAAGGAGCATCCTTGGCTAGCAAAACAGTAAGTGGTCTAGCAATGAATGAAAAATCTTTTATGAATCTACGATAAAAACCAGCATGGCGAAGAAAGCTTCGAATTCCTTTTATATTCACAGGTGCAGGTAGTTGTTCAAGTACTTCAATTTTAGCTTTGTCTACCTCAATACCTCTTTCAGACACTAGGTGTCCTAGCACTATTCCTTCCCTAACCATGAAATGACATTTTTCCCAATTAAGGACTAAGTGCTTTTCTTCACATCTTTGCAAAACCTTGTCTAAGTTTTCAAGACAACTATCAAAAGTTTTTCCATAAACAGAGAAATCATCCATGAAAACTTCCATAATCTCTTCCATCATATCAGAAAATATAGACATCATGCATCTTTGAAAAGAAGCTGGTGCATTACATAACCCAAAAGACATTCTACGGTAAGCATAAGTTCCATATGGGCATGTAAAAGTGGTTTTGCTTTGATCATCGGGATGGATCGGGATTTGGTGATACCCTGAATATCCATCTAAGAAACAGAAGAACGAATGGTTTGCTAACCGCTCTAGCATCTCATCTATGAAAAGGTAAAGGACAATGATCCTTTCTCGTGGCTTTGTTTAGTTTTCTATAGTCTATGCACATCCGCCATCCTGTGACGGTGCGTTGCGGAATTAGCTCGTTCTTTTCATTCATAATAACAGTCATGCCTCCCTTTTTAGGCACAACTTGTACTGGGCTTACCCACTCACAGTGCAGCACAGGATATATAATCCCTGCATGCAGCAACTTTATAACTTCCGTTTTAACTACCTCTCTCATAGTGTTGTTAAGTCTACGTTGGGGTTCTTGAGAAGGTGAAACAGAAGGATCTGTTGGAATACGATGGGTACAAATCATAGGACTGATTCCTGTAAGATCTTGGAGTGAGTAGCCAAAAACTGAGTGATGTTTCTCAAGAATGGTCATTAATCGCAGAGTTTGCTCCTGAGTGAGTTTATCACTAATGATCACAGGAAACTCTGGATTATTGTTTAGGAAAGCATAGATAAGACCGGGTGGTAAAGTTTTAAGCTCTATGGGGGGTCTAGGTGTTTCTGCAAACTCATCTAAGGGTTCAGGTTCAGAAGGTTCGGCTTCTTCTTCTATGAAGAAAGGAGTTTCGTCTTCTAAGTCTGATTCTTCTAAAAGTTCAAGAGATGCAGCCTTTACCTCCTCCATAGGATCAGGCAAAAGATATGACTCGGCCTTATTATTTAAGGAGTGTGAAATTGTTATTGGAAATTTAAAAGCTTTTCTAAAAGAAATGTGTAGCTTTCCACTATGACCTTCATAAAGGAGTCTTCTAAAAGGTTGTCCTATCAACAGGTCGAAGTCCCATGTATCAAAGATATAGAAGTTCAAATGAACCATGGAGCCTTCTACCGTAAGAGGTAGGACATTAATAATTCCAAGACTGGGGACTAATCGTCCCGAAGATTCCTTTATGACCTTTGTTGTGGGGGTTAAGACAAGATTTTTAAATAGTTTAAGTGCAAAAGATTTAGACATGATGTTGATCCCCACAACAGGATTATAAAGAGCATTAAATCGATCAGAATTATAAGCACAGCGTATAGTTATAGAGGGTGTGTCCAAACGGATCACATCAAAGGAAAGCTCCGATTCCTCCAACCACTCGCTACTCATGACTGAGATAAGCTCTCTCAATTGATATTCACTTGGCAAATAAATGCTAAACTGGCCGTTTTGGTGTTTGTCAATAGAATGGTAGTTTGAAATGTTTCCAAAATCGGCAAAAAGATCGGATTCTACATCCAGCATGAAGTCCAGTGGTGGAATTTCTTCCTTTTGTGGCTCAGAACTTGGAATAGCTAAAGTAGATGAAGAATTTAGCAGAGTGTCTACTTCAGCTTCGTAGGTTTCATCATGAAGGGTATTATCCATCTCAGCTTCTAGGATTCTATCTAGGATCACTCTAGCTTCATCAGTAGGGATGCGAAAGAAAGAACCTCTAGACATTGTGTGTAGCATTTGTTTGTGATTTTTCTGAAGACCTCGAAAAAAGTGAAATAAAAGAACAGGGTCTTCAAGATTAAGGTTTGGACCAGATTCTAAAAGATCAGAAAAACGTTTCCAGGACCAGTTTCATTATCTTTTTGTTTAAAAGATAGGACTTCGAGTCTAAGGTCGCCGATACGGTCGAGGGAATAAAAATCTAGACAAAAGTTGGATCATAAAACTCCTCATTCACCTCGTTGTTGACTTACCTTCTGACTGTACCATTGTCTAGCTTCTCCTCTTAAGGAAAAAGGAAAAAGCTTCCAACGTAAAGTTTTATCAGAAATGCCTTCAATGCGAAGACAATCACATGTTTGCTCAAAATCTCTAATATGAAGGTAAGGGTTTTCGTCTTCCTTTCCCGAAAAAGATAGGTTTTGAATCATGGCAATCAACCTAGAACTTAACCTATCCTGGGATGTTTGGATAGGTTGTGATGATTCCCATGGTAAAAGGTCAGTTTCTGAAGGTGTTGCAAATTGATAGATTGATTTAGAATCTTGGTTTTCCATAAGGTAAGAGTACAATAAATACAGAATATAAAAGATAAGAAAAGATAAAAGTATGGATACAAGCTAGTAGTAAGACTCAAGGTTATCTCAGCAAACCGTCTTTCTCCTCGGCAACGGTGCCAGAAATGCTTGTTGATATTTGGGAACGCAATAAGGAATTGATCCACAAGCGCACGGATATCGGTGAGCACTTCACCCGGGAGGTTATCCAGAGTATCTTATTTATTTTTTTACCACTAGGAGAAAGAGTGCACCTGACTAACCTGGTCTATTACTACTAACCCTTTAGGCAACAAAGAATGTTTCTCGATGTAAGTGATAAATAGAGAAGACTACAACCGTAATCTCCTTCTAACCTTGGTAAGGATGATCTACTGTTCTATTGGGGAGGCTAACAGAATCTAGACACCACAATGGATGTTCAACCCGCACCTATAAACACTATCCTTCCTGCTAACGAGATATGGTCTGCAAAGGTAACTCGAAAATGTCACGTTCCTCGCTACTACCACGGTCTAGCTAGTCAGGAAATATCTATGAGTATCCTAGCTTAAACACCACGTCTATGCTAGAGATGATTACTCTAAACTCTATGCGAAGAGATTAAAGTAAACTCATAAACCAAAAGAACAATAAAACAAGAACTTACTAGAATTTAGAAGTCGAAATACTGAAGAATCCTAGGAGCAAGCCTCAGGTTAGGAGAACTTTATCCCGCAGGTACAAACTCGGAGTAGACACCGACAGGCCGGGCTTCCTCCGATCTACACCTCCACTCTATCTCTCTCAATCTAGTAGAAACTAGAAGATCTATTTCTACTCACATTGGTTGCTAAGCCTAAAAAGAAATTTTATTTAGAGAAGAGGTTTTCCTTCGAGGGCTCCCCTCAACTCTATGATAAACTTGTCTCCTCCAGGGGCCAGGGGGTCTGGTTTTATAGTCCCCTCAAGTGAACGTGAGCCATTGGATCAAACCGACATTGATTGGACGGTTATCCTTGATCCTTTAGGTCGGTGGAACGTCGTGTGCGAAAAGAGTCCTGATTGGAGTACAGAGGGGGGCGAGCGCCCAGGTCCTCAGGGCGGGCGCCCTGGGCCTAGCCCCTTTCGGCATCTGCTTCGTTCTCGTGGCTTCTGGAATCTTCTAAATGGTAGAAATTTGCGCGGTGTGTTGATATCTCTATGTAATCCCGACATGTGGGCCTTTCTTCCTTATTTCCTGATAACCCCCTGCAGAAACAGATAAACAACAAAACTCGTGGAATTCTGTTAGATCAAACCCTAATTCTAGGTGTTGTTTGTATATTGGTCATTTCTCTTGTTTATTTGATAACTAAAATTGATACTTAAGAACCGTCAACAGGCGGGTGCGGTTGCGCGCGCGTGGGGGCTGATGCGGGAGGCACAGAGCGCGGCGGCCGCAGCTCGAGGGCGGAGGCAGAGAGCGCGGCGGCCGCCGCTCGCCGGCAGCGACGGCCAGTGCGGCCGGGCGTGGTAGAGTCGAGGCGGGGTGCAGGGAGGCAGGGGAGTCGAGCGAGGTGGCCGGGGCAGCGTCGGGGCCACCTCGCGGGTGGTGCTCTCAGGCTGCGGCGGCGGTTGTCGTCCCTGTGGCCGGAGGCAGGGTTTGCCGGCGGTCGCCTCGCAAGTGGCCCCCCTGGGCAGCTGGGCCGGCCCACCCGTGGCCAGAGAGAGGGGGAGGTGGGCCGGCTTGAGGGTGGAGATTTTTTTTGTTTTTTATATGAATGTATAGATTATGCAATTATTTATATATATATTTATATGAATGTATAGATTAAGTAATTATTATTTCTTATTTATAATGTAATTATTTATAATACAATTATTTATAATGCAATTATATATATATATGTATGTATAAAAATAATAAACAATTAATATTTGCTTTTAGTTTAAGTGTCTATGTATATACATTATGCATATGCTAAGTAGTTATTATTTCATTTTTATAATGCAATTATTTATAATGCAATTATTATAATGCAATTATTTACAATGCAATTATATATATGTATGTATAAAAATAATAAACAATTAATATTTGATAATAGTTTAAGTGTCTATGTATATACATTATGCATATGCTAAATAGTTATTATTTCTTTTTTATAATGCAATTATTTACAATGCAATTATATATATATATATATATATATATGTATGTATAAAAATGATAAACAACTAATATTTGCTTTTAGTTTAAGTGTCTATGTATATACATTATGCATATGCTAAGTAGTTATTTTTTCTTTTTTATAATGCAATTATATATATATATATGTATAAAAATAATAAACAATTAATATTTACTTTTAGTTTAAGTATCTATGTATATAAATTATTCATATGCTAAGTAATTATTATTTCTTTTTTATAATGCAATTATTTATAATGGAATTATTTACAATGCAATTATATATATATATGTATATATGTATAAAAATAATAAATATTTAATATTTATTTTTAGTTTAAGTATCTATGTATGTACATTATGCATATGCTAAGAGTAATTATTATTTCTTTTTTATAATGCCATTATTTATAATGCAGTTATTTACAAAGCAATTATTTATATATGCAACTATTTATAATGCATGATGCATATGCTAAGTAATTATTTGCATAGATTATCACAATGACTTCTCCAACCCCAAGCCAAGCGTCAGGGTCTGACCGCATTGACCAAGCACCGGAAAAAGGTTCGGACCACACAAAGAATGTGCAAGTGTCACACAACACTGAGCAAGCACAAGGGTCGGACCACGCGAAGGATGCAAAAGAACGTGAATCAAGTCTTTCGTACGAGACCTCCCCTAGCGACGTTCCAGATCCTCGCATAGAGAGGAACGCTCGTCGTAAATTAGAATGTGACCCTGATTACATTCCAGAAGGAGATGAGGTGATGAATTACTCATCTATAATTAAATCTTTCTAACTTTTATGTCCCGCGGTATATGTACAAGAATGATTTATGTGTTTAACTTTTAAAATGAAAAGGAGGTGTTATCTCAGTTTAATGAACTGAAAGAGATCCTATCCCAGGAAGAATTCACACATGAAGGTGCACCCGAGCCGACGACGGAGACAACCACAGAGAAGACCACCGAGAAGACTGATGACAGGAAAAGGAAACGAGGTGACAGAGGATTGAATCAGTTTCCAAAAGTCACGTTTAGAATTACAGATGTGAGCGCGACAGAACAACCCCTAGCTCCTCTAGAGGCCTTACCTAAGTGGCGTAACGCACTTGGATTCTTAGTTAGGGACCATCTTGACATAATAGTCAGGGAGTGGGCAAAAGTGGACCAAAATGAAATCAGAAGAATGTGGGACAAGCTACTTACAAGGTTTATTTTACCTCAGGGTTCATAAGACCTAGTAAAGGAGTACACATTGAAGCAGTGGGGAATCATGTTTAGGAATTACATGTTTGAGTTGAATTCTAAGTGGACAAAGAAAGGGTTGGACCCGACAAAAAGGTATAAAATCTCTACTGGTCAGTGGGCAGTGTTTCTAGAGCAGAGGAGTACCGAGGAGTTCAAAGATTTGAGCGAATCCAAATCCGAGCTCGCAAAAAGGAACAAGTACCACCACCACCTAGGCACAGGTGGTTACCAGCTCAAGCTTGCCTAATGGGAGCCAGAGGATGAAGCACAGAGGGCTAAGGGTCTGCCAGCGCTCCCTGACCAACTTGGTTGTAGGGGCTCGAGGTGGATCCGTGCTCGTGTACCGGCAAAGGAAGCCAAGTCTGGCTTATCATTTTCAAACCCAATGGTCGAAGAGGCAGTGAAGAATATTTTCACGGTGGCAGCTAAGCAGCAAGCGGGTTATTTTAAGCCTCAAAGGGAGATAGATGTCCTTACTGTTCCTCTGGGTAACCCAGAGCATCCTGGTCGTGTACGAGGCATCTCATCCAAAGAAGGATAGAAAGAAGGATTCGGACCAGAGTGGGAAGCAATGTATAGGAAACGGGATCGCTACAAGGAAGAAATGTCTAATTATTTTAAGGAGGAGGCTAAGAGAGAAGTCGAAGAGGTGATGTCTAAAATCCTCTCCAATCCTCCTCCTGAGTTGATGCAGTGATTGGCGACCGCAATGTCTAGCCAATTAAGTGGCCAGCAGCCTCCTCAAATGCAGCTAGTCGTCGCCTCGACAACAACAGAACAAGCTCCGGTCGTCCCAAGCAGTATTGCGTCTACCGGAGACAAGGTCCGCTATCCAGTTGATGAGATCGATAGTCCTGTGCCTTGCTCCCTAGTCATAAGGTATGGTATTAACAATAACCGTACAAGGGAAGTAGCCACAGGACTTGCGATCCCAGGGCGTCAATTCCATGGTAGTGAGATCCCTAAGGACTACTGCAGGGTGGATGTGTTGACAGTTGTCCAAGGATATGAGGACGACATGCTAGACATTTTCGGTCCCGAGGGCATTGAGAAACTGGGACAAGCTATCAAGAAATTTATTCTTTGGCCTCGACGGGACGTCCTGCTGTCTCAGCTACTAGAACCATCACCCCGAGAAGTGTCGCAAACTCAGGAGTCGTCCCATCCCACATCTCTTCCCACTCCACCAACCTCTCCAATCTTGCATCCACAATCCCCACCACCACCATCACTAATAATGCCTCAACCACCATCCCCGGCACCATCAAAACCCACTCCCCCACCATCACCTAAACCCCAGGCTTCACCACCATCACCTAAACCCCATGCTTCAACACCGCAATCTTCCACACCACCGGCACCCAAAAATGATGATAAAACACCACCGCAACCAAAGAAAACAAAATTCTCGGTCTCCAAATTGGTTTCCCCGTACGAGCCAAAGAAGAAGGCCGCTGGTACGGCCCTATTTTTGTCTGGAATTGCAAGGAGCCGCACTTCAAAACTTGTTGACTTGGCAAAGCATGAGAAGGAGGGGCCGAAAAGCTTTGAAACACGTATTGTCAATATCAGGCCACCAACGAAGGATGATTACAAATTCGTCCCTACTAAATATGAGCCAGGCAGACCACTACTTAGTTGGGACAAACTCAAAAAGATCCCAGCTGGTATAAAAAGGATGCATGACTGGTATATGAGAGCAGCTTCTGTAGGCATTGCCATGATCAATGTGATTATACCACCAAAAGCATTCAACAGTGAGCGTACAAAGGCAATCGTTACCTTCGAGGACATGTGGCTAATAATGAACCTCTAGAGACTAGACGTGCAGCTGGTAACCGTGTTTGCATTATAAGTGTCACTCGTACTATCTTGTGTTATTATTCATGAGTTGCATCAATTTTCAACATTTAACATACAAGTGCTCATTGCTGAATGAATTTTGAACAACAAGAGATGTGGTACGGTTTGGATCCGGATAGGTCTGCCAGTAAAAAGGTTGCGTATCTGAGCCCGATGAAGATATGCGAGGAGCAGCACAACTTCAGAATCGGAGACAAACACGACTCCTTAGAAGGTTTGGATCCCACTGAGCGTAAGAAGATAATAGATAAAAATCGACTAGAATATGAATGCAAGTACGACCTCTACATAGCCTTGGCACTGCTCAAGTATCAACATCGAGAATGTGTTGTGGCCCCATACAACTTTGGGTAACTGTCAGTTTGTATTCATCGTTGTATTAGTAATTTCAATGGGCACTTGCATCATAAATTCGATTCTCTCAGGGACCACTGGATTTGCCTCCTCATTAATCCTAGTCTAGGACGTGTGCTAGTCCTAGACTCTGCAGACTATGATCCTTCAAGTTATGCAAAATTCATTACACACTTGGAACGGTAAGCTGAGTAAATAAATATTCATACCTACTTTTATAAGAGTTTCAGAATAACTTGAGGATTGTGTATTCGATATTATAGGGCCTATAGGTATTATAAGATCAAAGGTGGAAGGTGCGATTCATCAGAACCGGACCAGCCATTGAGATTATTTTATAAATGGCCGGTACGTACCAAAATATCACAAGCTGTCTTTTATAAATATAATATGCATATGACGATGTTGCAACTAATAAATATCCACTTTTTCGTCATACATCAGTGTCATAAGCAACCAGTCGGATCGGTCCACTGTGGATTCTACGTCTGCGAGTTCATGAGAGAGACCGGAAGATATGTAACTAACCCTTCTACGGTAATGCTCTAATAGTCGTTTATATAGTTGTGTCATTTTTTGTTGCTAAGTATGTGTTATGAACTATAAATTTATGATGTTTCTAAAACTTCCTCCGCAGCAACATCAGTTGGAAAAGACGAAGAGCGTGACTCAAGCTGTTCTATGCAACATAGTTGAGGACCTCTGCACTTTCCTCTTGAGAGAAGCCATTCCCACCGAACATCCTAGCAAAGCCTGAGTTTAGAGCGCTAATAGATATTAGTAGGCTAAAGCTATCTGGATCGGGTTATTAGAGCAGAGCTTTCACATGTGAAACCTCATATGTCTGTAAACAAAAAACTTTGATGTGTGATGTTTGTAATTAATATAATTTTATGTACAAAGTAATGGTATATATAAATACATTGCATGTTGCATTGGTTGAATCTTGTAGCCTAACATAGTTTCAATATTAATGTATATATAATATATATATATTATATATATATAATATTAAAAATAAGGTTTGTAGGGAAAATTTGGAAATTGGGTTAAATTGGAAAATATTACCACAGGCGGTGTGTTTATGAGAACCGCCTGTAGAAATTTATTTCTACAGACGGTTCTCAGTTAACCGCCTGTGGAAACTTTTATTTCTATAGGCCTATAGCCACTGGCGGTTCTTCAATCCGCCTGTACAAAGGGGTTGCGAACCGCCCTTATAGTATTTCTCTGTACTAGTGTTCTCTGCTCTAGTGGAGCTTCTCAGGATACCAACATTTTTTAAAAAAAGGTTTTTGCCTCTTGCTTGCAAAAATCAATAAAATATTAGATTACAAATAGTAGAATATGACTTCAGCTAAATACCCAAGGGATTAATTCATAACAAAAGTGATGTATAGGACTTCCTCAATAGACTGTTATAGAGATTACATGAGCACAATGCATAGGCCTTTTGCAGCCTACTACTGATAGGAATTACATAAGCACAATGTATAGGTACCATATTGATTGATGTAATTGTTGCTACAAAATTAAATGATGTTGTCACATTATGCTCCATCTGCGTTTTCTTCTTTTATAGCAATGGGTTCCGTAGATTTAAAGGAAAGCAAATGAAGGTACTTACAAGTGTTGAATTCAACAGCAAGAGTGCCTTCGCCCAATACTTATGGCAGTGCTGCCTTTTATTCTACTGGCAGATCCTCCTCTATGGCTCCGTCAACCCGGACACTGAAATTGGTGAAATAAACTTAAGCAACAAGCATGTATAAATTGCATTTTTATCTAAACAGTAAAGCTTTGCATTGCTACCTACATACACCCACCCCCACCCCCTCCCTCCGAACTAAATACAAGATTCAACAAGCACCTCAATAGCTAGGAGTATTGTCTCATCTTCTAAATCTGAATCAATTTCATCTGTAACATCAAATCCCTCCAACTACCTCGCCCTGGTTCACGGATATATTTCAAATCTTCATCGTGTCTACCACCCCAGGTTCTTTTTTTGCCTTTGGAGACACAAGTTTTAGGACCACACTATTCCAAGTTTTTAATGATTTTGATTACGTCAATGCCTTCTTTTGGGGGTTTAAGAAGATTGTTGCATCATCTGTGTACATGGATGTCCTCCACTTTGTTGCATTAAGGGGCAACTATGTGAGGATGTTGTGGTCGGTGGTGAGGTCCAACAATCAATGTAATGGGTCCATCGCCGGGATGAATAACATAGGCAAGAGCGGGTCACCTTGCCTCACCCCTCTGACATTGTGGAATTTTGTACCCAGGCTGCCATTCGTTTACTTGCAAAAAAATTTGCAAAATATGAACAGTAACACTTTTATTTGTATTTAACAAATATTGTCCAATCATAGGCTAAATAGGTTCAAAAGATTCGTTTCGCAAATTACATACAAACTATGTAATTAGTTATCTTTTTATCTATATTTATTGCTCCATGCATGTGCCGCAAGATTCGATGTAACGGGAAATATGAAAAATTTTGCAAAATTTTTTGGAAACTAAACAAAGCCCAATAGCGCTATGAATAGTATGGAGACTCATTCATGCCAGCAAAGTCTAAATCCAAGGGGCTGCAGCACATCTAATAGCTTACGGTGTCAGAAGCTTTCTAGATGCCGGTTGGAATATGATTCGAATTAGGCCTTGTTTGGTTCATCGTGAAAACCAAAAAGTTTTCAAGATTCTCCGTCACATCGAATCTTGTGGCACATGCACGAAACATTAAATATGGACGAAAACAAAAACTAATTACATAGTTTAGCTGTAAATCACGAGACAAATCTTTTGATCCTAGTTAATCTATGATTGGATAATATTTGTCACAAACAAACGAAAGTGCTACAGTACCGAAAACTTTTCACTTTTCGGAACTAAACAAGGCCTAGCATGAGTCTTGCGGGGACATCTAGAGGGCCCATGGTTTGGGATATTATTGGTGAATTTATTTTCGTATTTGGCTACACATCTAGTAAGCCATATAGAAAGAGTTGAGACGGCTTATTATATTCTCTGTGTTCTGTAAACTCTTATCATATATATTGAAGATTGCCGGTCGGTACTTGTTGTTTTCCCGCAAAGGTTTTTCACATAAAAATATATGTTTTATGTTCGATCTTTATTCGTATTATTAGCCTAAAACGTTTGCGTGTTTATCTGGAGGTGTGGAGGATCAGCTTCCTTCCTATTCGATAAATCTGTCGCACCACACCGCCCCTGCAGAATCGGAATCGATTTTGCCGTAGCTGAGTTCGGCCTTGTTTAGTTCCGAAAATTTTTTGGTCATAGCACTTTCGTTTTTATTTGACAAACATTGTTCAATTATGGAGTAACTACGTTTAAAACATTCATCTCGCGATTTGCAGGTAAACTGTGCAATTAGTTTTTATTTTTATCTATATTTAGTGCTCCATGCATATGCCGTAAGATTCGATGTGATAGAGAATCTTGAAAAGTTTTTGGTTTTTTAGGTGAACTAAACAAGGCTTTCATTTTGGAGTCGTCCCTGTTCATCTGGTCTATAAAAAGCTGCAGCGCCTTGTTTAGTTCACCTAAAAAACAAAAAGCTTTTCAGGATTCTTCGTCACATCAAATCTTGCAGCATATGTATAAAACATTAAATATAGATAAACACAAAGACTAATTAAATCGCAAGATGAATCTTTTGAGTTTAGTTAATCCATGATTGGACAATATTTGTCAAATAAAAACGAAAGTGTTACAGTACCTGAAAACAAAAAATTTTAGGAACTGAATAAGGATCAGGGGGTGTTTGTCTGTTTGTTGGAGGTGCTAAAATTTAATAGGTACTTTAGTATTTTCGTTTTATTTGGAAATTAGTATCTAAATAATTAGATTTGAAATATTTCTTAAGCAAATTATTCTCTAACTGTATTTTTTGTTTTATAAATAGTTTTATTTAATACTCTATATATATATATCAAATATTCGATGTAATATGTGTTAAAAGAAATCACATGAAACCGAGCAGTGCAAACTCGTTTGCTGCTGTGTGGTGACAAAAATTGTAGAGTTTTGCTACGTGCACCTGAGGAGGCTACCCGAAGAGTTCTTCAATTCAGTTATTGCTACTTGTACACAAGTCGTGTACCAGGCTATAGGTTCTAAGCTAGGATTACACAGTAACGCATCTAAATTTTTATAGATTATTTCTTCTAGTTATTGCTATTATTTTTCTTCACCATGTCTTCGATGACATATGATATTCCTCAACTAGAATACAATACAAAGTTCACTCTATGGCAAGTCAAGATGGGGACTATTCTTACACAGGCTAAAGTGGATGATGGTCTTGATAAATTCGGTAACAAGGATTCTAAATCTTGGACCGGTGCAGAGAAGAGAAGAGATCGTAAGGCCTTCACTCAAATTTAGCTTCATCTTTCAAATAAAATTTTGCAAGATTGTTTGTAGGAGAACACTACAACTGCTTTATGGCTCAAGTTAGAGTCAATTTGCATGTCTAAAGATTTGACAAGCAAGATGCATTTGAAGATGAAGTTATATACACATAAGTTGCAAGAGGGTGGCTTTGTGCTTAACGATCTTTTGGTCTTTAAAGATATCATTTCGGATCTATAGGCTATGGAGGTACATGATGATGATGATGATTTGGGTCTTATTTTCTTGTACTCTTTGCCTAGTTATTTTGCAAACTTCACAGATTCATTATTACATAGTCATAATACTCTAACACTTGATAGGTTTCTGAGGCTTTACATGCCAAGGAAAAGATGAAACGGATGGTGTCTTCTGAAAGTTCTGCTTCCAATATAATGGAGAAGCATTATCTGTTCGTGGGAGGATAGATAATAAATCCAACAATGGCAATAGAGGTAAAAGTTCTAATGGTTATAAAGGTCGATCAAAATCTCATTCCAAGGGAGATAAATTTTGCAACTGCAAGAAGGATAATCATTTTATAACTGAGTGTTATAAGTTAAAGAATAAAGAGAAGAGAGCTAGCACATAGAAATGTAATTCCAATGATGAAGGTAATGCTTCTGTTGCAGCTTCTAAGGTAGATAAGTCCAATGGTGATTGCTTATTGCTTTTGTTGGATGTGCAAATAGTATTGATGAATGGGTTCTTGATTCTGCTGCTTCATTTCATATATGTATTAATATAGATTGGTTTGTTACCTATGATTCTCTCTAAGGTGAAGGTTCTATTAGATTAGGTGATGATAGTCCATGTGATATTATTAGCATTGGATCTATTCAAATTAAGATGTATGATGGCATTGTCAGAACTTCAACTAACATGAGGCATATTTCAAACATGTGCAAGAACCTTACTTTTGGATACTCTTGACAATAAATGGTACAAGTACTATGGTGGAGATAAATTTTTAAAAATGTCAAAAGGTTCTCTTATTGTTATGAAAGGTGAATTGAGATCTCCAAATTCATACTGTCTTCGTGGGACTACAATTACAGGTGATGTTAATGTAATTTCTAATTTACCATCTAATTGTGATGCTACTAATCTTCGGCATATGTATCTTAGACATATGAGTAAGAAAGGCTTGCATGAATTATGTAAAAGAGGACTTCTGAAATGACCATAACATCTGCAAGCTAAAGTTTTGTGAGCATTGTGTATTTGGCAAACACAAGAGGGTGTCTTTTAATACCTCTACTCATAAAAGTACAGGTATTTTTAAATATGCACATTCTGATTTACGCGAACCATCTAGCAAGCGTTCTATTGGTGGTTCTCGTTATATGTTGACAATCATTGATGATTATTCACATAAGGTATAGATTTATTTCTTAAAAAATATATTAGAAGCATTTTTGGCATTTAAAGAGTAGAAGATTATGATTGAAAATCAAATACGAAGAAGATTAAAAAGCTTTGCACTGATAATATGATGAAATTCTATTCTAATAAGTTTAAAGCATATTGCAAGTCTCAAGGCATTTTAGACAGTACACTATTCCTTATATGCCTCAACAAAATGGTATAGCTGAGCGTCGGAACAAAACTATCATCTCTAAGGCTTGTTGCATGTTGTCTAGTTTGGGTTTAAATATATGTTTTTGGACTGAAGCTGCTTCCACTGCTTGCTATCTTATTAATCGTTCACCCTACATTAATCTTGGTAAGAAAACTCCAATTGAGGTATGGTATGGTTCTCTGGCTGATTATTTGCAATTGAGAGTGTTTAGTTGTACTACATATGATCATGTTGACAATAGTAATTTGGAGCCTAGAGCTGTTAAATACATTTTTCTTTGGTTATCAACCTAGTGTTAAAGGTTATAAAGTACGAAATCCTCGGACTCAAAAGGTTGTGCTTAGCAAGAATGTTATCTTCAATGATTTTGCCATATCTTTTGACAACCTTTCTTGTGATGCTCCCGTTGAAGGAAAGAAAGTAAGTGTGTAGGTGGAGCACTTAAGTGATGTATTAGAGGTTGATAATGCTTTTATCTAAGATACACATATTGCTACAATTTCTCCAATTGTTGATGGTTCATCTATTATTGATCATTCTTCTTTAGTTGTGTAATCTCCACAATATTCTATTGTTGTTGGTAGGGTCAGAAGAGTCCAAGCATGTTAAAAGGTTAATTGAAGAATGTAATATTGCTTATGCTATGAGTGATGCGGAAGAGATTGAAGGTAACTCAGAACCTTCAAATTATTTTAAGACTATTACTTTTACTGATTACAACAATTAGATGACCATTATGCAAGATGAGATAGAGTCGCTTAAAAAGAATGGTACTTGAGATTTAGTGAAATTTCTTGAGAAAAGAAAGCTTGTCCGTTGTAAATGGATTTTTTTTAAAAAAAAAAGAGGGTATTTTTCCTAGTGAGCCAGCAAGGTTAAAGCAAGGTTGGTTGCTAAAGGCTATAGCCAGATTCTAGGTATTGATTATAATGATATCTTCCCCAGTTGTTAAGCATAGTTCTATTTGTACTTTGCTTAATATTGATATCATGCATGATGATGAACTTGAGCAACTAGATATCAAAACTGCATTCTTATATGGGGAGTTGGAAGAAGACATTTATATAAACCAACCTGAAGGTTTTGTTATTCCTAGAAAAGCAAATTTTGTTTATAGACTAAAGAAGTCTCTTTATGGTTTGAACAAATCTCCTAGGCAATGGTATAAGAAATTTGACTCATTTATGCTCTCTCATGGCTTTAAGCGGTGTGATTACGATAGTTATGCTTATTTAAAGACTATTAATGGCTCAGCTATTTATTTGCTTCTTTATGTTGATGATATGTTGATTGCTACAAAAGATAAATTAGAAATAGTTAAATTGAAGGCATAATTGAGTAAAGATGAAGGACTTAGGTGCAGCTAAGAAAAACTTTAGTATGGAAATTATTAGAGATAGAAAATCTAGCAAGTTATACCTCAGTTAGCAAGGTTATATTGAAAAGGTTCTTCTTTATTTTAATTTTAATATGCATAATGCAAAACTAGTGAGTACTCCATTAGTTGCACATTTCATATTATCCTCAGATTTATGTCCAGAGTCAAATGATGAAATTGAGTACATATCTAGAGTTCTATATTCTAGTGCAATTGGTTATCATATGTATGCCATAGTTTGTTCTCATTCTGATTTATCTCAAGCATTGAGTATTGTTAGTAGATTCATGGCTAATCCTGGTAAGGAGTTGTTCAGTGGATTTTCATATATTTATGAGGTACGTCTAATGCCTATTTGCAATTTGGAAAAATTAGAGATAGACTTGTTGATTATGTTGATTCTGATTATGTTGGTGATTTGAATAAAAGGAGATCTTTTACAGGTTATGTTTTTACCATTGGTGGTTGTGTTATAGCTAGAAAGCAAGTTCGTAGGCTACTGTTGCTTTGTCTACAAAAGAAACTGAATATATAGATATTTTGAATCTTGTAAAGAAGCTATTTGGTTGAGAGGTTTATACTCTAAACTTTGCGGGGTTACTTCTTGCACTACTATACATTGTGATAGTCATAATGTTATTTGTCTGACTAAGGATCAGGTGTTTCAAGAAAGGACCAAGCATATTGATGTGAAATATCATTTCATTCGAGACGTCATTGCTGAAGGTGATATTAAGGTATGCAAGATTGGTACTTGTGATAATCCCGCTGATATATCAACAAAGCCGCGCGTCCTAGTGACTTTTGGCGTTAGTGATTATTTTTTATTGAAGTGAGTTGATTGATGATACTTCATTCGCTACAAGATGGAATTCGTCTCAAGGTAGTGTTTGTTGGAATATGATCCAAAATCTAACGTGAGTCTTACGAGGATAGCTAGAGGGCTCACGGTTCAGGTTATATTATTAGCTGGATTTGTTTTCATATTTGACTGCAGTCAGTTCGTCCTATAAATACATCTTCTAAGATGTATGGAAAGAGTTGAGACAACTCAGGCCTTGTTTAGTTCCCAAAATTTTTTGGTTCGGGCAACTGTAGCAATTTCGTTTTTATTTGGCAATTATTGTCCAATTATGGACTAACTAGGTTCAAAAGATTCATCTCGCGATTTACAGGCAAACTGTGCAATTAGTTTTTATTTTTGTCTATATTTAATGCTACATGCATGTGCCGTAAGATTCGATATGACGGAGAATCTTGAAAAGTTTTTTGTTTTTTGGGTGAACTGGACAAGGCCTCATTGTATTCTCTGTATTCTGTAAACTCTCGTCATATAGTGAAGATCGTTGGTTGGCGCTCATGGTTTTTCTGGCAAACATTTTTCATATAAAAATTTATGTCTCATGTTTGATCTTTATTTGTATTATTTACTAATAATGCCAAGCTTCATGAAAGGGCTGGGGTCTTGGACTTATGTAGGCATCTAACGGTGTACTGAATATAGGATTTTGAGGTGAACTAAACAAGGCCTTAATTTGTCCCCGACTAAAGCTCATAGGAACGACATATTTAAAGGTACAATATAAAAGACTTAACAAACGGTTGCATGTTTCTTTTTGGCAATATTATACAAAGATGGAAATTGTTGTTTTGGTGTGTAGTCGCCTTACCAGTTATATTACCAAAATCGTATAGAAGTACCAATAGGAACAATAAAAGTAGATAGATCTAGGAAACGACCTTTTATCTTCATAAGGTCAGACCAAAGATGAGAATCTCCTGGTTACCAATACGCTTCACTGATAATCTTGTCTTTCAAGTACTTCTTCCAAAGAAGTTCTTGCAAAACATCATCCTCATTTATATGTTTCGACTACCACTTTCTTAACAAACATTTATTTTGTAATTTAAGGTTTAGAATCCCAAGACTGCCACACATAAATCCAACATTAGGCTAACATATATTTTTTCATCTGGTTATCACTTTGCCAGAAAAATTTTGATCTAAAATAATCTAACTTATTTAGAATGCCTTTGGGCACTTCAAAGTCAGTAAATTACTCAAGACTGAATTAATTAGAACAAGGCGTCACCCATAAAACAAAACTTTTCCTTTGTAGCTGCTATTTTTTTAAAATCTCTATCTACAATGACCTTTTTTTTATTTGTGAGTCTTCTGTGATTACAGGGATACCCAAGTATCTAAAACGATAATCAAAGATCGGTGAATATTTTTTTTGATGAAACAGGAGGGGTTTTAAAGCCCCTACTGGAATTTTATTGAATATGAGGAAAAGGCTAAACCGCCAAATACAATCAGGAAACAAAAAAGTTAGGAAAAAAATCCAAAAGGTCAGGCTTATGCCTATACAAATGACTGAATCCATAAATCTATGTGAGGTTGGTATTTCGCCTTTGCTCTTAGAATAACCAGAGCAAATTCTTTCTTGAAGACTTGTTTACACCTGTTGACTGAATGAGGTATATTCCTGAAAATCACATCATTTCGCATTGACCAGATGGACCAGCACATTGTTATCAAAACTTCCATGAAAAAGGGCAGGTGCAGTTGTCTTTTTATACTTTCCACAGTAAAGCCCACATCTTGAGAATTGGGGATAATTAGTTGCAAACTGGACCAGCAAGCCAAAGAGAAAGGGCAATGGAAGAGCAGGTGAAGAATGTCTTCATCTATTCCTGAGTTGCATAACACACAGTGGTAATCTGGAAGGGACATATGTTTACGCTTGAGTAGAGCTCTGGTATTTAAACGGTCTTGGAGAACTAACCAGAAGAAAAATTTTCTCTTGTTTTGACAGCAAGATTTCCATAACCATTTGAAAGCCACATGAATCTGATGATGACCAATCAGGTGCTTGTAACTCCGGCTTGAAGAGAAAAGAACAGAGTCCCATAGATACGACCACTGATCAGGAATATTGTTGAGGGTCACATTCTGTACCTCAGTCTGTAGGATTTGATATTGTGTAAAAGCCTCTGGTGAGAGTGGCAAGTGAAACAGATCAAAAAAATCTTGAGTGTTGGCTGCCCAATAGAAGGAGGAATTCCGATTGTGCACAAAAGAAAAAAGCTCTGGAAATGCCTCACTGCAGGGGACATCATTCCATAAGTCATGCCAAAGCAAGCATGATTTACCATCTTGGATAGTGACCCTAGCCATATCTTTGAAACTGGGTAAAAGCTTGAGGTTATCTCTCCACCAGAATGACCCTCTGAAGGAAAATGTTTGTGAGGGGAGCTTATCTGCAGCATAATATTTCTCCCAAACAAGCTGTACCCAAGGGATGTTTGCTCTATTATAGGTGCTTCAGCAGTAGGCTTTCATTGAATACTGAGAGATTTAGTACACCTAGGCCACCCTCATCCTTGGGCAAAGTCACCATTTGCCAAGCTGCCTTTGGTGGCTTTTTGTTATTAACATCAGAACCACGCCATAAGCAATGTTTTCTATATTTGTCAATGTGTTTGATGATAGTTTTGGGCAGTTGGAAAGTACACATTGTGAATGTTGGGAGAGCTGTGAGTACTGAGTTTGTGAGTTCCAACCTTCCTACTTCAGACAGAAAAGAAGAGAAAGCCACCAGCCTTCTCTCACATTTTGAGACTAAAGGCCAAAAATCAGCTACAGAAGGTTTTGTAAGCCCAAGAGGGAGACCCAGATATGTAAAAGGAAGACCACCTTTGGAACAGCCAAAAGTGGAGGCTAAGATATCCAATCTTTCTTTAGAAACATTCAAAGGAACCATCATAGACTTGTCAAAATTTACCTTGAGTCCAGAAGAATCAGCTAGTGATGATAAAATGTCCTTTAAATTGTTAAGCTCATTAATGTCTCCATTCATGAAAATGAGGGTATCATCCGCATATTGTAGTATTGGAAAATCTTGATCAGATAAAGAAGGGACGGGGAGGCATAGCCTATTATTCATTCTTGCATCATTTAAGATGGTCTGAAGGAAATCAGCAACTAAGACAAATAGCAAAGGAGAAAGGGGGTCACCTTGCCTAACCCCTCTCCTACAATGGAAGGTTTTCCTAGGCATCCCGTTCAAAAGTACTGCTGATGTGCCAGATTGGAAAATTAAATTCATCCATTGGAGCCATTTAGAGGGAAAGCCTTTATGCTCCATTATCTTGAGCATGAAACTATGTTCAATTCTGTCAAAGGCTTTCTCAAAGTCAAGTTTCAAGATTATTATCTCCCTTTTTGTTTGGTGACAAGTGTGTGCATATTCCAAAGCCCAGGCAATACAATCCTGAATAGTTCTCCGTTTAATAAAACCATATTGGTTTTTGTGCAAGAGAGCAGGAAGCTTTTTCTGTAATCTATTAGCCAACAGCTTGGTTATAATCTTGACTGAAATATTTAATAGGGAAATAGGCCTATAATCATTAATCCTGAGTGCATCATTCTTTTTAGGAACCAATGTGATCCATTTATGCTCTGCAGACAAACTGCTCCATCATAAAAAGCATCACTGTCACACCCATATTTTAAGAACAAAATAGGATGCATAAAAGACTCATATGTGCCCCAGAAACAGTCGCACACATAAGTAGACAAATCTCAAATGTACCATTGCAGTGTTTATTACATAGCGGAATATAATATATCACATAGTCTCATACAAAAATGATAGCATAAAGTAAACAACGCTCTCGACGGAAGCTCCACACAGGGACACTGTTGACTGGTTGACTCCAAACCTAATACTCATAGCGATAGTCCTCATTCCAATCATCATCATTAGCATAACCTGGGGTGTTGGGAAATTGGAAGAGTGAGCACATGTCGTACTCAACAAGTATAACCAGGAGTTCATGAGGCTCAAATAGCTGACACTGGTTTGACTGCATTTAGCTTTTATATGTAGATAACATATTTAATTATTGGATAGCAAATATCAAGGTAGCATATTAAATCCCATAACCACATGATCAATGTATACAAGAATTAAGAATAACATATATAAACAACATAATAAACCATCAATTATCATCATTAATCATGTTCATCAGTGTCCATCCATTCCGTCAGTTTTCCGGGCCGCCCGTATCCGTGGGCACGGCTAGTATACCAGATTTAACACTCTGCAGAGGTTGTACATCTTTACCCATGAGTCATGATTTACCCTTTCGCCCGAGGTAGCTAATCTCTTAACCCCTTCCAAGGGAGGTCGGCAGGGATCACTATGAAGCCTTTCAAAAGTTCGTCTAACATGTTAGGGCCGCAAGGTTTCCTTTGCGCGCAGATATAGAGCCCCCCTTCCGATGGCACAATGACTCGCAGCCTATACACATACAGACAGAAGCCACACTATACCCAAAACGGTTCAGCCCCTCCGCCCTTTTGGGTAACCTCTAACAAGCTAGAAAAGTTCTTCATACTGAGCTAAAGCCAGAGCCATATAGCACTCATGGTTGTACGAGTTGTCCCAGCTTTTGCCAAGGGATAAGTCCTTATGGAGGGTCAAGATCAATCCAGCAAAAGCCAGAGTTCTTTCCACCCTTTATATTCAAGTTGCTAGAAAGCTTATTTTATTGTTTATTGTATATTCAAATATTCATGTCACAAGATCATGGATTAATAATCAAGCACTAGCAAGAACTACCCAAATGCATAACAAAATAGGTAACAAGGAATTCAGGATAATAATCATCTATGATTTTGCTAAGGTCATCAAGGTGGTCACATGCATATGATATATATTATATTAATTGTGTATAGGTAACAAGGATGGTCCCAGGTTATACTTGCCTTGATCAAAGCTCTCCTGAGCCTGCTGGTCTTCAAAGGCTTGGTCTTGATCACCAATGTACGGCTCACCGTCTATTCCCAAACATCAATCAACAACACGCAATCCAATATAGACAATCATACATGAAGCAAACAAGCTATAATTAGAACATTACACCAACAGTGAGAAATCAAAGATAAAAGTTTATAAAAATATTCTACGCAGCGCTACGATCACACAAACGTAAAGTTCACGAAAATCGGAATAGAGAAATAATCAATTAAATGCTACTGCAGAATTTAAAAGTTTCAAAACGGTGAAATATTACTTCTAACATGTAGAGCTCGTAATACGAATCCAACGAAATTTGAACGGACAAAAACGGAGTTAAAATGAATATTTTATGAGCAATTTAAATCCAGTGGCAGACTTGTAATTATTGGAAAGCGTATTTGGAACCCAGCCGACAGGAACTACGCTTTTGAAACATGGAAAGCGTAAACTGTGAAAGTCGCCGAGGACCGCGGGTTCAAAAAGCGAAAACTCCAGGGGCTCTTAATCAAAATACCCCCCCCCCCGAAGGGGTATCTTCTAATCCTGGCCTTTGATCTTGGATCCGACGGTTCTCAGCGCATCAGGGGTGCCAGGTGGCGGTCGGCCGACTGGCTGTCTGCTCCGGCGCGGTGGTGCGCCATGAGCGCCGCCGCTAAGCTCGCCGGCGCCTGCGTTCTCGCGATTTCGTGCACCAGACGCCCAGCCAAAGACATGAGGAGGTAGAGGAGCATGCGGCGAACTCACCAAGGGTGTTCTCACGGCCCGCGAAGGTTCGAGAAGGAGAAGCTACGCGCGGCGGCAGAAATTTTTCCGACGAGATCCGGAACACACGGTTTAGGGCTTAGTTTCACTAAATAGATGCAAAGGGGAGTTCGCTGTGGTGCTTGGGGGTCTTATAGGGCGCAAAGGAGCAAGAAATCCCGGAATCTTCGGGATTTGGGAGTTTGGCTCAGGATCGGTTGTTTCCAACCGAGTCCTACCCGGCCACGGCAGGAGGTAGGGGAAGGAGTGGGCGCTGCCAAGCGGGCCCCGGGTGTCAGCGGTGCAAAGAGAGAAAAGAGAGGGGAGGGACGCGGGCCGCGGGGAACGCTGGGCTGCGGGGGTCTATTGGGCCTCGGCCGATTGGGCCATCAGGCCGAGAGCTGGTGTCTAACTCTCTTTCTCTTTTTTTTAATTTCTTTTCTGTTTTATTTTCCAAAGCCTTTTCTAAATATGATTTTTAAATGCAAATAAATTCAAGCCAGAGGCAAACAATACAAAATAAAATATGCTTCAACATGAATGCATAACAAGTTTCTAATCTCAGGATAAATTTTAATTTTGACCAAAAATTATTTAAGTGCTAAATTTAAATGCGCACAAAAATGCTTAATTAAATCAAATTAATCCCTATTAATTTAAAACAGATTTTTGGGTGTTACAAGTTCTACCCCCTTAAAAGAATCTCGTCCTCTAGATTGAGCAGAACTTACTCAAACAAATATGAATATGATTTTCTCAGAACATCCTCTCTTTCCCAAGTTGCCTCTGCTTTCGAATACCGATTCCACTGCACTTTGCACATTCTAATAACCCGACTTCTGGTGACTCTCTCAGCTGTCTCTAGTATTCTGATCGGATACTCTTCATAAGTGAGATCACCTTTAACAGAAAGCTCTTCCAATGGTATTTGCTCCTCGGGTACACGCAAACACTTCTTAAGTTGTGACACATGGAACACATCATGCACACCAGATAAACTCTCAGGTAACTCTAACTGATACGCTACTTCTCCACACCTTTGCAAAACTTTAAACGGACCGACATACCTTGGAGCTAGCTTTCCTTTCATATTAAACCTCTTCACACTCCGCATAGGTGACACTTTCAGATAGACATAATGTAACACCCCAAATTTTGCAATTTTCCAAAATAGGATGAATTGTTAATTTGTGTATTTTTGTGCCCATGAAATATAGGAAAAATAATATTTTTATTTCAATTAAAATTTACTATAGGAGTTAGCAACTTGTTTGAGCATGCATGCCTCTGCATTTGATTTATTTTGATGAGTGGGTTTGACTAAAGCTTAAAAAGAATTCAAATTTGGTTTTGAAATGTGTTTTGTTTTAAAAGAAAAGAGAAACAGAAAATGAAAAAAAAGGAAGAACCCTCCCCTTTGGTTTTGGCCCGGAGGCCCACACCCCACCCCCTGCCTTTCCCTCGGCCCAGCCAAGCGCAGAAGGCCGCGGCCCAGCTAAGCCCCCGCGCCAGCAACCCTCCCCCCTCTTTTCTTCCACCGACGAGCGGGTCCCGCGCCCCGTTTCGCTGCCAGGTGGGACTCAGAGGTCAGGACCGTCCCCTATCTCAGTCCGGGTAGGACACGAGTCCGGTCGCACCCACCGCGCGCGATTCGCGCGAGCAATCCTTGCTCCGCACGTTTGCTCCTTTAAATAGCGGCCTCCGCTGCCCCACGACCCCTACTCCAATCCCCGAGCCGGTCGCATAAGCTCTCGCCGAGAAAAACATCGCCGAGATCCACCCCGAAAGCAAACCGTCGCTGCGACGCATCTTCATGCCCGTGAGTATCTTGCCGAGCCTCGTTTCTCGTTTGCGAAGTCGCCGAGACTCTTTGCTCGCGATTTCGTGTTCTCTATGCTCCGTGTAACCTCGCCGAACAATCTTACAGAGCCGCCGTCTGCCCCTCACCGTTGCAAGCTCGAGTCGGTCTCCCTTAGTCCCAAACTCGGCCCCAGGTGAGTTCGCATCGAGCGCCTAAGTGTTCTGGTGCTTTCGGTTTAGTCTCTCGTGCCCTAAAGCGCTGGATTGGACGACTCCGGCCATGTTCGGCCATGGCGCCGCAGCGGCCGACCTCAACTCTGGCTGGCCGACTCCATCCTTCCCTGCGATCTAATCTCAGCCACCCATCCGTGATCTGACGGCCACAGATGAAACGTACCCTTTCGGCCGCAACGTTTACAAAAGAACCCCTCTAGTTTTTAAAGAGTTAACCCGCGGTCCTTAGCGAATTTTTCAGAATACGTTTTCTAATTCCGAAAGCGTAATCCCGTCTGCTCAGATTGAAAATACGCTTTCACAGCTTAAAAGCGTACTCCGTGCTGGTTTTATTCAAAAATACGTTTTCAGCAAATTACCAAATTGCGACTGGTTTTATATTGCTCATAAAATATTCATCTTAATTCCGTTTTAATCCGTTCAAATTGCGTTGGTTTTGTCTTCGAAAGATCTACATGTTAGTAAAACTGTTTTCTCAGTTTGAAACTTTTTAATTCCGTGACCCAAATCAATTAATTGTTTTTCTAAAGAAAATCTTGAAAAATCATATATTCTTCGTTTTAACACCGTTTTGATCCGTTCAAGTTGCGTTAGATTCGTTTTTGCGTAATCTATAGATTAGTAGCTCTGTTATACATGCTTCCAACTTTTTAAATCTAAACTTAGACTTAATCTATTATTTTATTAAAGGAAATCTTAGGAAAATCATAACTTCTTCGTTATAGCTCCGATTTTCGTGATCTTTACGTCTATGTGATCGTAGAGCGATGTAGATTTGTTTTATAAACTTTTTATCTTTATTTTCTACTGTTGGTGTATTGTTCTAATTATAGGTTTGTTTTGCTTTGTATGATTGCCTCTGGATGATTGATGTTGATGTGATGACTGAGTTTAGTCGGTGAGCTTTTACGTGGTGGTCAAGAAGCAGTTTGTGGAAGATTTGGAACTAAAAGAAGGATCTGAGTTTCAAGGCAAGTATAGCATGGGATCATCCTTGTTTCCTATCAACTTTAATCACACAATTCATATTGCATGTGTCTTCTTGCTAAGGATTTTCTAGTATTGATCTTATACCTTGTCACCTATGGTTTTGCATTGGGTAGCTTATGCTAGTGCTCCACTAAACCATGATCTTGTAATTTGATTAATGGAATATGCAATAAACATTAAAAGAGGACTTTTTAGCAACTTTGGTAAAGAGGGCTGGAGCATTAGGCTATCCTATGGTGCTCTAGTTTCTCTCCATAAGGACTTATCTATATATGACCATCTGAGACATACAGTACAACTGTGAGGGCTACATGGCTCTGGCTTTAGCTCAGTATGAGGACCTTTTCTAGCTTGTTAGTGGTTACCCTTATGGCGCAAGTGGGGGATAGCAGACCGTGGATTCCTGCGGGTGAGTCACACGGACTGACTAACGAAACCTAGCGGCCCTAACTTGTTAGACGAACCTTTGAAAGGCTTCATAGTGAACCCTGCCGGCCTCCCTAGGAAGGGGGTTTAGAGACTCATGACCTCGGGCGAAAGGGTAAATCATGACTCACAGTGAAAGTGTACAACCTCTGCAGAGTATAAAACTGATATATCAACCGTGCTCACGGTCACGAGCAGCCTTGGACCAATACAGAATAAATAATCACTAATGGCAAATCATTAATGTTATTATTGTTAATAGGTTGTTTATGCTATTCTTTACTCACTTTACTTGATCATGAGTTTATTTTGGGTCTTGGCAACTTGATGCTACTCACATGCTAAAATTGTGACAACTAAAAGCTACATGCAGTTCAACCAGTGTCTAGCCTTTGAGCCTCATGAACCCTATGTTATTCTTGCTGAGTACGAGATGTACTTACGCTTGTCTTTACATTTTATTTGGATAAAAATCCCGGATGGGTACCAGATTGCAAGCTTGGAAAAGAGTTTAGGCTTGTGCTCAACCAGTCAGTTGTCCCTGTGGATTTGGAGCTTTCGCCTGAAGAACAGAGTGTCTTTCCGCTGTTTGCTATCTAAGGTTATATCTTTTATACTAAGTTCGTTATATATAAGCATTGTCTATTGATATTACCCCTATTTGTGGCTATATGTGAGATTTGACTTCCTGGGCTCACATATGGTGTGTATCTGGTTTTGTTCTTAAAACCTCACCTTCCTCGAAAGCTAGTTCTCTCCTACGTGTATCTGCATAACTTTTCTGACGAGACTGAGCAACTCTCAGATTATCCCGGATGGTTCGCACTTGTTGTTCTGCATGTCTAAGCACATCTGTACCAAACACCTGAGTCTCTCCTGTCTGATTCCAAAACAAAGGTGTTCTACACTTACGACCATATAATGCTTAAAACGGTGCCATTTTAAGACTTTGCTGATAATTGTTGTTGTAGGAAAACTCTGCATATGGCAAACTCTTATCCCAACTGGTTCCATACTGCAAAGCACAAGCTCTTAACATATCCTCTAGTATCTGATTGATCCTCTCAGTCTGTCCATCTGTCTGTGGATGATATGCTATACTAAAATTCAACTTTGTCCCCAAGAAATCATGCACTGCTTTCCAAAAAGTAGAGGTAAACTGAGTGCCTCTATCAGATACAATCTTCTTAGGCACTCCATGCAAACAAACTATCCGTTTGACTGGCAAGAAGTGAGAAACTTTAGTCAATCGATCCACTATTACCCATATTGAATCATATCCTCTCTGCGTACGCGGTAAACTCACTATGAAATCCATGCCTACTTCTTCCCACTTCCATTCAGGAATTTTCATTGGTTGCAACAGTCTGGCTAGCCTCTGATGTTCAGCTTTCACTCGCTGACAAGTATCACACAAAGCAACATACTCAGCTACATCTCTCTTTAATCCATACCACCAATACTTCTGTTTCAGATCTAGATACATCTTAGTACTTACAGGGTGAATGGAATATGCTAACTCATGAGCCTCTCTCAGAATCATATCATGAATAGCCTTCACTTCAGGAACACATATCCTTTTTCCAAACCACAGTACACCATTGTCATCTATTCTGAATCCTGATGCTTTGCCTAGTACCACATTCTGTGCTATCTCCTTTAGTTTCTCATCTTCCAACTGTCCTTTCAATATCTCTTCCTCTAGAGTAGGAGTGACCTCAATTTCCATAGCATTTACTACAATTCCCAAGTTCAAATATGCAAATTCAGCACACAACTCCTCAGATTCATTTGTCGCCCAAAGCTCATTAGCATATTTCTTTCTGCTAAGTGCATCAGCCACGACGTTCGCCTTTCCAGGATGATAATGCACTTCCAAATCATAATCTTTTATCAGTTCCAACCATCTTCGTTGCCTCAAATTCAGATATGTCTGGGTGAAGATATACTTCAAACTCTTATGATCAGTATATATGTCACTCTTATGCCCAATCAAATAGTGTATCCAAATCTTCAATGCATGGACTACAGCTGCTAACTCTAGATCATGAGTAGGATAATTCAGCTCATGTTTCCTCAACTGTCTAGATGCATAAGCAACAACTCTACCTTCTTGCATAAGAACACAACCCAAACCCAGACAAGAAGCATCACAATAGATAGAGAAACTCTTACTCAGATCTGGCAATACCAACACAGGTGCATTAGTCAATCTCTTCTTAAACTCCTCAAAACTAGCCTGACACTTATCAGACCATACAAACTTAGCATTCTTCTCCAACAGAGCAGTCATAAGCTTTGCAAGTTTTGTGAACCCTTCAATGAATCTACGATAGTAACCAGCTAAACCAAGAAAACTGTGAATTTCACTTACATCTGTAGGTGGTTTCCAATTCAGCACATCTTTCACCTTACTAGGATCCACTGCAATACCACCATTAGAGACAACATGACCAAGAAAAGACACTTCTTCCAACCAAAACTCACACTTACTACGCTTGGCATACAGCTTATGTTCTCTAAGTTTCTATAAGACCAATCTCAGATGTTCAGCATGTTCTTCCTTAGAGAATACCAGAATATCATCAATAAAGACCACCACAAACTTATCAAGATACTCCATAAATACTTTATTCATCATGTACATAAAGTAAGCTGGTGCATTGGTCAAACCAAAAGACATAACTGTATACTCATACAACTCATACCTTGTTGTGAAAGCTGTCTTTGGTATATCTGAATTCTGAATCTTCAATTGATGATAACCAGAACGCAAATCAATCTTAGAGAACACACAAACACCTCTTAACTGATCAAATAAGTCATCAATCCTAGGCAGTGGGTATTTATTCTTGATGGTGACCTCATTAAGTGACCGATAATCAACACACATTGACTACCATCCTTCTTATCAACAAAGATAACTGGTGCACCCCATGGTGATGAACTAGGACGAATGAACCCTTTATCTTGCAATTCCTTAATTTGTTTCTTAAGTTCTTCTAGTTCATTAACCCCCATTCTATATGGTCTTTTAGCTATGGGTGCAGTACCAGGTAGTAATTCAATAATAAATTCAATGTCTCGGTCAGGTGGCATACCTGGCAATTCATCTGGAAAGACATCCGGAAACTCATCCACTACCAGATTCTGAGGATCAACATCATCATTCAGTTGGTCCACCTTAGCTGTGAGTGGTGCTTGCACTGTTACATCAACACTGATTCGTTTTCCCTTTGGGGTTGTCAGAGCCACTACTCTCTCCTTGCACTTAATATCTGAATCATGTTGCTTCATCCAATCCAAACCCAAGATCACATCTATGCCTGAAGTTCTCATAACCATGGGACTGATAGGAAAATCTACCCCCCTTAAAGAAAGACTTGCTAAGGGGTAACATAAAGAAACTGGTATAGTTCCACCCGGTGAATTAACTAGCATAGGGGGTTTTCATTGCAACTAGTGGAATGCTATGAACTCTAACAAATGCTTGTGATATGAATGTATGCGAAGCTCCAGAATCAAATAAAACTGTAGCAGGGAAAGAGTTGATGCTGAACGTACCCATCATAATCTCTGGTCCCTCCTGAACTGTCTCCGTAGCCACATTGTTCACTGTTGCTGCATAAGCAGTAGACTTCTGGTTGTTGTTCTGCTTGTTAAACTTCTCTGGACAATCGTATGACATATGCCCTTCCTTCCTGCACTGGAAACACCTCGTAGGAGTATTGGTAGCACTCCTCTTCATGGGGGTGGCATTTGAATTTCCCGAGCGGTGTGTCTGCGGACTATTCTGCTGTTGTGTGGGATTACGTTGCTCGAATGGAGGACGTTGGTTCCCACTCTGTGATTGATTCTGGAAACGCTGAGGTTGCTGGTTGCGGTTCGACTGACTAACTGGTCCCTGGAACCTCTGCTGATAGCCTTGATGAGAACTGAAACGCTGACGGTTGTTGATCCCTGAACCTTGTGCCAGCATCCTTCTCTTCTTATCCTGACCCTTACGCATATTATCAAGCACAATGGCACGATTCACAAGAGCATGGAAGGTAGGATAGGTGTTTCCAGCCAACTGTAACCTGAGCTCGTAGTAAAGACCTTTCATGAACAGACGCTGCTTATCAGCATCTTCCCTGACATCGTTCGTAGCATAGCGAGCCAACTGTTCAAATGTGTCATGATATTCTGCCACAGTCATGGAGCCCATCCTGAGTGATCTGAATTCTTCTTGCTTGAGCTCCATCATTCCCTCATTTATATGTCGAGCTCTGAAGTCCCTATAGAATTCCAGCCATGTGACAGGAGGAGCATTGTTGGGACGAGCAGCTTGATATGACTCCCGTCATGTTTGAGTTGCCCCTTGAAGCTGTCCAGAAGCATACAACACCTTCTCCAAGTCATTGCACTGTGCTATGTTCAATTGCCTCTCCACGGCACGTAACCAATCATCTGCCTCCATAGGATAAGCTGAGTGTATAAATACTGGAGGTCTTCCCTTCATAAACTTCCCACGCTTATCCCTCATATGAACAGGTGGTGGTGTTGGTGGAGGTTGCTGCTGTAGGTGCTGCATGAAAATGTGCATCATCTCATTTTGAGTTTGCATGAGTTCCTCCACAGTGATTGGGGCATTGCCACCATTGCCATTGCCACGGCCTCTACCCCTGCCTCTTCCCCTTGCTTCCATCTGCATTCCAAGGTATATAAACACATCTTAGTAATGTCCAACATGACAATTACAAGCGTTAACGGAATCTGAAATTTTCTGGGTAACATCCAACATCAGCAGTTCAGAAAATCAGTCATATCTCGAGTTACAGAATTCAAAAGGATACATGAAGTACACCGTTAGAAAGATAAAGAAATTGTCTACAACTTTCATTTAGATCATATTAACAGATTCCAACATTAGGTTAATCAAAAACTGGGTATAACCGAAACTGTTCTAGAATTCCAGACTGCGCAGAAACCTCAACTTTAAACAGTCATAACTCACAGCTCATAATAGATAATAGGGTCATTCTTACGGCATTGGAAAGGTATGAAAGTCTACTTGTTCCCAGAAACATTTGATGAACATTGCACGAACAGAATTTGATTTATTCCAGAATCATTGCAGACTGCTCCAGAAAAACAGCAAAAGACAGAAACAGGATATGACCCCAAACCACTTTTTATTCATGTTCTTACTTAAGGTTCTTAACTAGGGAACTTGTGGATATGCCCACAAGGTTCCAGCACTCATTACAAAAATCCAAATCAAGCATAAGCATAATAACAAACCAAACCAAGCATCAAAAGTTCACACTTCAAGCATTGACTCAACTTGCGGTACTAACGTTATCTTCCTATTAAGAGTAAAGATCCAATAACTCCTATTTCAATAACGTTAGAAGGTGGTAAGAAAAGTTCTAAAAGCATATTCAAACCAAGGAGTGGGGATGAGAACAAGTCTTTAAAACAAGCAACAAGGTGAAGATGAATAGGATATAGTGTAGAAGAAAATATCAAGATTTATAGAACAAGGATTTTATAGCAATTTCAAAACCTTAAGACGGTCAATTTCTAACTAGGCTTGCGTCCGATAGTCAACAAAGCTTTGATACCAATTTGTCACACCCATATTTTAAGAACAAAATAGGATGCATAAAAGACTCATATGTGCCCCAGAAACAGTCGCACACATAAGTAGACAAATCTCAAGTGTACCATTGCAGTGTTTATTACATAGCGGAATATAATATATCACATAGTCTCATACAAAAATGATAGCATAAAGTAAGCAACGCTCTCGACGGAAGCTCCACACAGGGACACTGTTGACTGGTTGACTCCAAACCTAATACTCATAGCGATAGTCCACATTCCAATCATCATCATTAGCATAACCTGGGGTGTTGGGAAATTGCAAGAGTGAGCACATATCGTACTCAACAAGTATAACCAGGGGTTCATGAGGCTCAAATAGCTGACACTAGTTTGACTACATTTAGCTTTTATATGTAGATAGCATATTTAATTATTGGAAAGCAAATATCAAGGTAGCATATTAACTCCCATAACCAAATGATCAATGTATACAAGAATTAAGAATAACACATATAAACAACATAATAAACCATCAATTATCATCATTAATCATGTTCATCAGTGTCCATCTATTCCGTCAGTTTTCCGGGCCGCCCGTATCCATGGGCACGGCTAGTATACCAGATTTAACACTCTGCAGAGGTTGTACATCTTTCCCCATGAGTCGTGATTTACCCTTTCGCCCGAGGTAGCTAATCTCTTAACCCCCTTCCAAGGGAGGTCGGCAGGGATCACTATGAAGCCTTTCAAAAGTTCGTCTAACATGTTAGGGCCGCAAGATTTCCTTTGCGCGCAGATATAGAGCCCCCCTTCCGATGGCACAATGACTCGCAGCCTATACACATACAGACGGAGGCCACACTACACCTAAAACGGTTCAGCCCCTCCGCCCTTTCGGGTAACCTCTAACAAGCTAGAAAAGTTCTTCATACTGAGCTAAAGCCAGAGTCATATAGCCCTCATGGTTGTACGAGTTGTCCCAGCTTTTGCCAAGGGATAAGTCCTTATGGAGGGTCAAGATCAATCCAGCAAAAGCCAGAGTTTTTTCCACTCTTTATATTCAAGTTGCTAGAAAGCTTATTTTATTGTTTATTGTATATTCAAATATTCATGTCACAAGATCATGGATTAATAATCAAGCACTAGCAAGAACTACCCAAATGCATAACAAAATAGGTAACAAGGAATTCAGGATAACAATCATCTATGATTTTGCTAAGGTCATCAAGGTGGTCACATGCATATGATATATATTGTATTAATTGTGTATAGGTAACAAGGATGGTCCCAGGTTATACTTGCCTTGATCAAAGCTCTCCTGAGCCTGCTGGTCTTCAAAGGCTTGGTCTTGATCACCAATGTACGGCTCACCGTCTATTCCCAAACATCAATCAACAACACGCAATCCAATATAGACAATCATACACGAAGCAAACAAGCTATAATTAGAACATTACACCAACAGTGATAAATCAAAGATAAAAGTTTATAAAAATATTCTATGTAGCGCTACGATCACACAAACGTAAAGTTCACGAAAATCGGAATTAAAACGTGGAAGATATGAATTTTCTAAGATTTCCTATAGAGAAATAATCAATTAAATACTACTGCAGAATTTAAAAGTTTCAAAACGGTGAAATATTACTTCTAACATGTAGAGCTCGTAAATACGAATCCAACGAAATTTGAACAGACAAAAACGGAGTTAAAATGAATATTTTATGAGCAATTTAAATCCAGTGGGAGACTTGTAATTATTGGAAAGCGTATTTGGAACCCAGCCGACAGGAATTACGCTTTTGAAACATGGAAAGCGTAAACTGTGAAAGTCGCCGAGGACGGAGGGTTCAAAAAGCGAAAACTCCAGGGGCTCTTAATCAAAATAGCCCCCGAAGGGGTATCTTCTAATCCTGGCCTTTGATCTTGGATCCGACGGTTCTCAGCGCATCAGAGGTGCCAGGCGGCGGCCAGCCGACTGGCTGTCTGCTCCGGCGCGGTGGTGCGCCATGAGCGCCGCTGCTAAGCTTGCCGGCGCCTGCGTTCTCGCGATTTCGTGCACCAAACGCCCAGCCAAAGACATGAGGAGGTAGAGGAGCATGCGGCGACCTCACCAAGGGTGTTCTCACGGCCCGCGAAGGTTCGAGGAGGAGAAGCTACGCGCGGCGGCGGAAATTTTTCCGACGAGATCCGGAAAACACGGTTTAGGGCTTGGTTTCACTAAATAGATGCAAAGGGGAGTTCGCTGCGGTGCTTGGGGTTCTTATAGGGCGCAAAGGAGCAAGAAATCCCGGAATCTTCGGGATTTGGGAGTTTGGCTCGGGATCGGTTGTTTCCAACCGAGTCCTACCCGGCCACGGCAGGAGGTAGGGGAAGGAGTGGGCGCTGCCTTGCGGGCCCCGGGTGTCAGCGGTGCAAAGAGAGAAAAGAGAGGGGAGGGACGCGGGCCGCGGGGAACGCTGGGCTGCGGGGGTCTGCTGGGCCTCGGCCGATTGGGCCATCAGGCCGAGAGCAGGTGTCTAACTCTCTTTCTCTTTTTTTTTAATTTCTTTTCTGTTTTATTTTCCAAAGCCTTTTCTAAATATGATTTTTAAATGGAAATAAATTCAAGCTAGAGGCAAACAATACAAAATAAAATATGCGTCAACATGAATGCATAACAAGTTTATAATCTTAGGATAAATTTTAATTTTGACCAAAAATTATTTAAGTGCTAAATTTAAATGCGCACAAAAATGCTTAATTAAATCAAATTAATCCCTATTAATTTAAATCAGATTTTTAGGTGTTACAATCACATAGGTTGTAGAAATCCGTATTAATGATCGGCCAACAATGCTTGATGAAGTCGGTATTGAAACTATCCGGTCGAGGGGTTTTATTAGAAGGAAGTTGTTTAACCACATCATCAACTTCAGCTCTTGAGAATTCGAGGACGAGACTAGAAAGATTTGTGTTGTTTACAAAAAAAGTGGGCAGATCAAAATGAGGGGAGAGAGGTTACTTGTGCCCAATCTTTCTTTGAATGATAGCCAAATTAATTCTGCTTTTTCGTGATGGCTGTAAAAGGAACTTCCCTGGTCATCATCCAGTCGTGTAATAAAGTTTCTCCTATGCTTGATAGTGGCTTGTGCATGAAAGAACTTGGTGCTAGCATCCCCCAAAGTGAACCACTTAATATGCCCTCTTTGCTTCCAGTAAGCTCTCTGCTGTTGTAGGAGTGAAATCAATTTTCTTTCAAGTGACTTTCTGAAATTCCACTCAATGATACTGAGATCTCTGAATTCCTCCAACATATTAACAAAAGTGAGAATCAACTTGATATTAGCAATATTTTGTTTTAGATTTGATAGAGTTTGATTCCATTGTTTCAAAACTTTTCTCAGAATCTTGAACTTAGCAGTGAGGATCTTAGCTGCATCAGAGTGATAAATAGGCGTGTCCCAAGCTGCTTGAACCTGATTCATAAAGTCATCTTGTTGTAGCCAAAAATTTTCAAATCTAAAGACACATCCTTTGGGAATATCTATGGAGATGGTAATGAGACAAAGAACATGGTCTGAAGTCTCCATAACCAGAGTAGAGACAAATGTATTCGGAAAAGAAAAGGTCCAATTAGGCGATGAGAAGAACCAATCTAGTCTTTCCAAGAGAGGAGGAAGCTGTTTATTTGTCCAAGTAAAACGTTGACCTTTTAATGGTAGTTCCACCAACCCCAATGCACTAATTGCTTCATTGAACATCAGCATGTCAGCTACATCAGCACCTGGTTTGTTTCTGTGCAAAGGGTTCCTATAAAGGTTAAAATCCCCAACCACTAACCAGTCAACATTATCCGGCATTTGAATGTTCTGAAACCACTGTATAAACTCCTTTTTCCCAGCAGGGGTACAGGGTGCATAAATATTAGTTAGGATCCAACTAGCATTATTATGCACACAAGAGAAAAGAACAGAAGTGGCATAACTATTTTGGAAAATCAAAGACACAGAGAAGACTGAACTTTTCCAAATGATAATTGATCCTCCAGAGGCACCATTAGAAGGGAGGAATTCAAAACAGTCAAAATGAGTTGGGCAAAACAGGCGTATGAAGGTAGTATCAAAGGAAGCACGTTTTGTTTCTTGTAAACAAATAACGTCACAATTATTTTCAGAGATACGGTCTCTGATAGCATTCCACTTTTTCTCTGAGTTAATACCACGGATGTTCCAGCTTAACACTTTCCATAGTTTAACAGCCATGAAACAAGTTTATGATAGCAAAAGAAACATCTTAGAAAGCTAAGATGGCTAAAACTAGTCTCTGTTTTGTGGGGCCTCCTCTTCAGGATTGCCTTCTGGCATCTCTTTGGAGTCGTTGTCCGAGGCCCTGTTTGATTTGTTGTCTTTCTTGGGTCTTTCCACAGCGGCTTTTTTTGCTGGTCTGTTATTCAGGGCCTCCTCCATCAGAGAATCAGGGTCCAGATTACAAAAGGACTTCCTAAGATCACGAACTACAGAGACAGAGAGGGTAGGTGGGTCAATAGAGCAGCCAATACAATTCCGATCATTGCATTGGTTATTTTTGTAGCCCTTGGTTTTAGCGTGCACTCGTGCACTTCTTCTAACTGAGGCATCAGAGATAATTGGCTTCTTACCACGCTTAGCCTTGCTTGGGGCTGCCGGGATTGGAATGGAGGGAGGTGTTGGAGTTTCCCTAGCTACACTTGTAGGGGCTTTGGGATCAGCATCATTATCATCATTAAGATCTGGGCAAGAAGTTGCAGGGGGTTCAGTGCAGGAAAAATCAGAAATTGTAACTGTGGGAGTAGTGGAAGGGAGGGTAAAAGGAAAGAAATTACCCTTGGAGAGCTTTGCAATCATTGACCACGCTGGAGATGAGAGAAGCTGCTGAGCCCATTCAAAAGTTCCTCGCTTGAGCATCATTAAAGTGAAGAAATCAACCCATTGTGTGGGGATGGGGACTGTGGGCAAAGTTCTATCAATTGTAGAGAAGTATTTGGCCCAATATCTGAGAGCAGCAGCGCATGGGCTTTTGGAATCAACAGATACTGGCAACTGCATTAGATCCACTGGAGGCACAAAAGTCTAAACGAAGCCCAACTGAATGTTACCCAGGTCTTGAGCAGGTGGAGGAGCTTGCTGATTTAATTCCTCAAAAGGTATCAGATCTTCAAGTGGTACTTCTTCTACCAAAAAGTTCTGGGGATTTTGTACATGAGGGATGACTACCTCTGGAATCACTGGCACTGGAGGAGGTGGGGCTTCCTCGTCAGAAGAGCTAGTGAGGTCATCCATAGCTAGAACATGGTTCTGTAATTCAGGGGTGTCAGGAGCATTAACAGGACCCTCATGTTGTGCCTGAACAACTTCTTCCACAGCTGGGAGGACTAAATCATGGGCTCCTTCTGGATGAATATCTGGCAACTGAGCAAAACCATTTAGGCCTAGAGCCATATCAGGCTGAATAGGAATGAGAGGAGGGGCCAAATCTTCATTCTCTGCGTGTACTGGTTGATTGGGCCAAGCATCCCAGCCCATAGCCTGTAGGTTTTCTAAAATGAAAGGTGCTTGAGGAGCAGGGGGTGGTGGTGGTGGACCATGACCAGGCTGTCCGAAACCATGATAGAAGAATTGATTTGGATCAAAATCATCATCTTCTGGGGGGAAATCTTCATCTTGTGCATCTTGTCCAAGCATTTTTGTGAGTAGGACCTCACATTGCACAGTCCAACTGTTGGAGACAAAGTCTGAACCTTCGGTAAACACAAAGAACCATGGGATGTCATCCAAGTCAGAAACCCTTACTTTGACTATCGCTCTAGACATATAGTAATGATCCTCTTCCCAAAGCATAAGTTGTCCAAAAGAGGATACAGCTTTTTCCAACAGATTCTGAGTCGAGAGATCCAAATCTAAACCCAAAAGCATCAAACAAACTTCATGTGTCATAACAGCAGATCTATTATTCCAGGCTCTGTTATGTGCAACAAAGGTAATGGTGCCATCTCCATACTGGTGTGGACTATTCTCAATGAGATTATCCTTGTCAAAAAGGTAATTAAAACAAACAAAGGCCTGACCATGAGGACAGGGTTGCATTGTTCTGTAGCCAACACCTTTGTGATTACGTAAGAAATCATGTAGGATATTACGGATGTCCAGGAAGTTTATCGGACCTTGCAGCATTGGGTTGAAGATGGCAATAGCCAGGTCATGGTTACGCTCCGGGACATGACCTATCACCACCCGACGCATTAATGATCTTCCATTGATCATTTGCTGCTGAGCACCATGAGGCATGAATGGAGTAGGATCGACGAAGCGAAAAGCCATTGAACTCTGTGAAAAAGGGGGAGGAGGAACAGTAGCAATTGGGGTTTTCAGAACCTAGAAGATATGACGAATAGGGGGAGGTTGAATGCCAAGGACCTGATGAGCATACTCACTAAAGTTGGAGAAGGATCTCACTAAGCTCGTCGGGGAGGAGGAGTTTGCAGTGATGAGATGGGCACCCTCGTCGTCGTCATCAAAAGCTGGAGCAGAGAGCCTCCAAGGACGGGTCCAGGGGACCGTAATTGGGGGAGGAGGAGAAACTCCTAGATGGTAAGCTAAGAATTCAGCAGGGGAGGCGAAACGACGAGGGAGAGAAAAGTCATTGGTCCCATCGATCATAGGCTTGGGTGCACAGCAGGGCTTGGGAGAAGCAGGGGCACCGACCCCATCAGTCATAGATTTGGTAGGGCGACGTTTCCAAGAAGGGAAGGAATTACGCTGCCGTTGAACCAGAGCAGGGGCATTAACCGAGGCGGGAAAACGCAGTTTCCAAAGGAGTGTCCAAAACAGAAACAACTATGGCACCGTAACAGGTTGCGGTAGGAAGGTCGTTGATGATCATGGGCCAGACAGCGAGAGCAGGCCAAAGGCCCAGATAACTGATGATTTGGTCTGGCCCCCAAAATTCCAGCATATTTAAACTTGTGGATATTGGCATTAAGCTCCAAATTAAGAGGAGCTAAATTAGCAGATTTTTTGCGAATAAAGGTGGCTTGATGAGCATTAACACCTGAATTTGAAAAACTAGAGGGCCTTCCAGGAGCAGCCGCACGAACTGGAACGGAGTTAGCTCCGGCGAGCGGCGGCGGACGTACCAGGGGTTGATGTCCAGTGCGCGGCGGCGGATGTGCCAGGGGCTGATGCTTATTACGGCTGACAGTGGTCCATTTGGCTTTCTCTTCAGCAGACCAACGTACAAATTCTCCCTGGTAGCGAGGGCCACCATTGTGCCAGAGATTGAAGAAAATCTTGAAGCTCGAACCTTCAAAGGATCGAAGCTTGTATATGTGGAAACCAACAACCTGAGAAGAAACAGAGAACCGGAACACACGATCTCCCAAAGACCGAACATTGAACAATTCAGCAGAACCTCCGATAACAGACTGGAGGATTAGGGATGCCGAACGTTCGTCCAACTTAAACTTGCACCGGCCAACAGAAAGAACGAGAAAGAAGTGGGGTGATGGAGGGACGGGACAAACCGAAAGACCATACTTGCGGAGGATCTCAGCTTCCACAACCTTCCCTGGTCCGAAGCTAAGACCAGAAAGCTCTATCGTGGGGGAGTTTGTCAGCCGGCACATCATCGACCCAGCGTTCTGCTTCACCATGCTGTTCGGGTCAAAAGCTTTTGAATAATGTACATGCGTGTACAAATCAGTTTTCACGTTTCAGGTCCGAGTCCCGGACACGCGTTGCATGCAACGGAAACGGACTCGGACTCGGACTCCGACTGCGATACACCGCGCGTAGGCATGAATTGGCCCACCAAGATCGGTGAATATTGGTCCTCATATTCCTTAGAATCCCCATAACAGAAAATCTGACTTTTACAAAAATTAATTTTCAAGCCTGATAACTATTCAAAAGCATATAAAAGAATTTTCGTACTTTTTTGCTTGCTGAATATCATGTTCCAGGAATCCAAACAACACAGATGATTACTATTAATAATGTAGATTTTCTTAATTTTACTTTACCACTAGTCACCTCAACAGTGCCATCTTATTTTTCGAAAGCATCAAACTCTTATATTTTCTAAAACAACAAAAATCTGATGAATCCATCCTTTTCGGGGTTCAGTGAGCAAAAGTATTAGTACTATTATCTGAATCTAAGTAGTAGGAGCTTCTAATCCGTAAATATCAAAGGTAGAGATAGATAGATATCGATAGAGAGATAGATAGCTACTCCTGACACCGAAATCTGCACTCAAAATCGAGGCAGATTTATGCAGTGTAGCTTTCCTTGAACCACGGCTCAAGAACATTATTTCAAAGTGTTCTTATTATTAGGAGCGATTAGATATCATTATCATCATAGGCACATGGTAATCACTTCTTGATCGGTTGCTCGGGTGCCTTTTCTGCCGGCGTTTCAGCTGCCACCGGTGGAGATCCAGCAGCAGTGGTGCTCACGGCAGCCTTGTCATCACTGCCATCAGTCTTCTTCTCCGCCGGTCCAGCCGCCTGCTTACCATCCTTCTTCTCGTCCTTGTTGCCATCTTTCTTGGCGTCCTTACCTCCATCCTTCTTCTCCTCCTCCTTGGCCTGCGGTGGAGACGGCGGCACCATGTGCGCTGGTGGTTTCTCCTTGAGTTTCACGAGCACATGGCGCATGCGGGAGAGGTCGGTGGCCTTGCCGGGCTTGGGACCCTGCACCACCACGATGCCGGGCTTCCGCTCCTGCTCCTTCCTCTTGCCCCTCTTCTCCAGCCCCGGGATCTCGTGCGGCACCAGCTCCGCGATCGCCTTCCAGTACTGCCGGTCTGCCTCCTTGTGGAACCTCTCTTGGTTTGCCAGGGACAGCTGTTGGTTTTGGTTGGTGGTGGTACAACAGAGGCATCAACAACGATTACAGTTACATCATTTGATTTGATCGTTAACGATGTGTCGAATTCTCAGATCGGTGCATGCATACCTTCTCCCTGTCTCTGTTGTGCGTTCGGTTCGTCTCGCAGTTGAGCCTGCGCTTATCAAGGAAGGACTTCTTGAACTGCTCTGCTTCTGCGATGATCTCGTCGCGACGCTCCCTCTCCTTCCGTTCCTTCTCCTCCAGCATCGATGCATTCTGGCTGAAAATCAAGCAATCCATTCGAATTTCTCAATCTTCTGGTCAGAAATCATCTAGAATCGCGCTCCGCATTCAAATGCAAATTGAAGCGACGAGATGTACAGAATTTCAGATCAGGGATCTTGCGACGACAAAACGAGTCACTCACCGGCGCCACTCTCGGCGGAGGATGCCCTCTTCCCTCATGGCCTCCGGCGGCGGCAGGACGGCGCCATCGTCGGCGGCGCCACTGAACAGGTCCTCATCGAGGCCGCCACCGCCAATGCCGATGCCTCCTACGACGTGCGCTGCGCCATCCATCACGTCCTGGGCGCCCATGACATGTTCCACGCCGTTCGCGTCGCTGCCGGCGTACCCGTACGCGGGGCCGCCGTTGGAGTAAGGCGGCATGCCGAAGACTCCGTACCCGCCGCCGTCTCCCGCGGCGCCGCCCAGATCGTCCTCCGAGACGACGGTGCCGAAGGACGAGTAGGACGCGGCGAAGCGGTGGCCGCGGCGCATGCCCAAGCCGAGGCCCTGCTGCTCGCCGCCGCCGCCGTACTCGGCTGCGATTCCGTCGGCGGCAGGGTCGTCGAAGGGGGCCGGCGGTAGCGCGTCGTCATCTCCTACGACCGCCGTGATGGAGTCGAATGAGGACATGATCGCTCGTTGTGGTATCTTGGCTTGCAAGGTTTTGGATCCGACACAAATGGAGTGGAGGTGGAGGTGCTGCGAAGCAGAGGCTCCCAAGTGTTTGACCGTTTTTATCTCCCGCCCGCAGGTGGCGGGAAACATTCTTCCTCTTTGCGCTCTTGTCTCTCCATACACATCTTTGCTCTATAAAATTTCTTTTTTACAATAACAATATTTCGAACTTGTTTGGCACAGCTCAACTTCACTAGTAAAGTTGTTTTTTTGAAAATAGCTTCATGAGTAACTTTCTAGATGAAGCTAAGCTGTTTTGGAAAAAGTGTTTGGTAAAATAGCTTCACTAACTACTTCATACATAGTTGAGAGAGAGAAATGAGAGAGAGAGCTGCAATAAGCTACTTTTTTCAGCTTCATCCAACTTATGACTTTGTGAGATGAGAGGAAAAACAGCTTCACTCATAAAGCTATTTTAGAAATAAGTGTTTAGCAAAAAAAAACAGCTCACAATAGCTCATGAAGCTGTTGTGAGCTGTACCAAACAGGCCCTTCCTCTTTGCGCTCTTGTCTCTCCATACACATCTTTGCTCTATAAAATCTTTTTTAACAATAACAATACTTTTTTTTCAAGATTCAGTACAGACGTAACACTCATATACTTTCTCCGTCCTATTAGAAATATCGTTTTTTACTTTTAGATTTCTTATTTAATTGTTCGTTTTATTTAATTTTTAATACAAATAGTAAAATAAATAAATTATTATTAAAATATTTTTATTAACAAAATAAATTATAACAAAACAAATAATATTTATACATAAATTTTGAATAAAACGAACCATCAAAAAGTTTAAAAGTAAAAAAATAACATTTTTAATGAGACCGAAGGAGTACAAGAGTGCACACTCATCCCAACCCTATGAACACGAACATACACGGATACACACCCCACTCACACTTATATTCACCCGCTTGTACTTGTCTCTAAAATGCAGACCGTACCCATATTAACGAAGAGTCCGTTATTTAGCATGCCAATAAAAACTACTAAGAGCATCCTAGCAATTTGTCATCTGATTTTGATATCCTTAATTTTTTGACAAATTCAAAAAACTCTCTCTAATAATTTAGCATCTGGTTTTGACATTTTTAACAAGTTGACAAAAATCTCTTAATTGCACGTATATTACTTCCGTCTTCAATAAACCATGTTATGTATGTGTTTATACTAATTTATTAGTTTGAGTATGTTTATATACTCCATTTAAGATACTTCAGATCTTCGTACGTGATTTTTTTTCAAAAGAGACCATACTTTTTAATATATTACTAAAATACCACTACAGTACTATATAAAATATAGTATAATCATATACTTCATGTATACTTGCATACTTGATATACATACTACCCTAGATAATTTAGTATGATCATATACTACGTTTACATATACTTCATTGGACTATATATATCATAAATCTAAAGATACATACATAGGAGTAACTACTTCTAGGGAGTAGAAAAAATTTACCATATACATATATATATATATATATATATATATATATATATATATATATATATATATATATATATATATATATATATATATATATATATATATATATATATATATATATATATATTGTACCCTGGGTACTAAATAGTAATTAGTACCCGAGCGAACCCAACGCACCGCTGGTTGAGCCACACTTCGGCGGGTGCTGCCTCCGTCTTTTTTCTTTCTCCAGCACCCACCTCTTATATAATTATTATATTCTTTTTCCGATCCAATTTTTCACGTTCCATTATTGATCGTGGGAGACGCCGATTTTTTTATCCGCACTCATCCACACGACCCAACTCGCCGCCGCCCCCGCCGCACAGCCTCAGCTCGCCGCCGCGCCTGCTCCCTTGTTCGGTTCCGGTGAGCTCTCTGCACTTGGGCCCGCGTCTGCTACCCATCCCATTGCATCGAGCTGGTAGCAGTTTGTCTTCTCGTCTCCAAATCTTCACCTTCTTCCGAATCCCTATGCTGAGTGAATCCACGACGGCGACCACGTCTTATCCGCAACTACCTTGCCCGATGGATTCGGCAGCGGCGACGTCCTCGCCATACCTGCAGCACCCATCTACATATGGCGGCATCGGCGGCGGTGTCCATGGCGGCGCCGTATCCGCGCCATCCACAGCATCCCTCCACAGAGCCCCTCAGCATGATTCGACGGCGGCAGCGGCACCCTCACCTTATACGTACGAGGAGAATCGCTCACCTCAACCATCCCCTAGTATGGTACGCATCCATCCTGACTCACATTCGATTCTCCAATTTTGGTCCTTTTTATTGTTGGGGATGGGAATTAACGATTAGTTGGCAATCTCACTTTCTTGTGTTGTGTGCAGATCCAAGACCTAAAGAAGTTTGTTTGATTATGATCTTTTTGCTCATGGAGATCTGGAATCTATTTACAGGAAGATGCAAGTTGAGGAACTTTCAGGCCATGTATTTAATTTGTTTAAAAATATATGCACATTGCGACTTTTATATTTAATTTTGTTTTTTACATTGTTCTAGTGCAAAATAGCAGTACAACACTGCTGCAGCAACACGGCATGATCTCATCTGCCATTAAAATCGATCTATGTTCTGCTCGCATGGGTAATTCTTTATCTTTTCCTTGTTGCATGAAATGAGCCTGGAGGTTGTTTAGCTTACTAGATATAGCTTATTTGTATCATTTATAAATTACTGCAAGGGACCTTTTTGCCTCATATTTTTCTTACCAGTTTAGTTATGCTTTGTACTTATTTTTTATTTTCAGTCAACACAGACCTGTTCACCTGTCCAGTTCTCTAATCTTCTTTTGATTGTTTAATCTAACAAGTTGCTAGTCCGCTATTCATATTGCTGTTATCTCCTTCCTATCCTTGTTTTGTTTTCTCATGCTTTCTATTTTTAGAATAAAGAACCGTAGATACAATAGTTTTTTGCTCTTTAGTCTGTAATCTAGTTCACTAATCTTTCTTTATAATAATATCTCCACAACATAAAATAGAAAATATTTTCTCCCTTCTTGTTCACTTCTTTCAATTTACATATACATAGAAAAATAAAATAATAATAAGACTCGCATCCAAATTGAGTACAAGAAAATTTAGGCCTTGTTTAGTTACGAAAAGTGAAAAGTTTTCGGAACTGTAGCACTTTCGTTTGTTTGTGACAAATATTATCCAATCATAGACTAACTAGGATCAAAAGATTCGTCTCGTGATTTACAGCTAAACTGTGTAATTAGTTTTTGTTTTCGTTTATATTTAATGTTTCATGCATGTGCCATAAGATTCGATGTGACGGGGAATCTTGAAAACTTTTTGGTTTTCAGGGTGAACTAAACAAAGCCTTAGAAAATTATAGCAATATGAATCTTGCTAACTAAGCATTTGCATCGATTTTCAGCTTAGCAGAAATGGATGATTCGTACATGATGTCACTTTATATGAATATATACATTTTTTTAGCAAGAAACTTATATTAATATATATAAAGATTTAACTTTCACATGCATCAAATGTAAATAAAATATCTCTATGCCCATTCTTATCCAATATACATCTAAATCTTCAGATATACTAGTAGACCTTAGCATCCAGAGGTCCACACGGAGCTGCCTGCTTGGATAGGCTACAGCGCCTGCTAAGTAGCCACTAAGCATGCACTATCTAGAACTAAACGAAGTCAAGACGAGAGTAATTTTTATCCTTGTCTTCTACATGGTCTTTATTATCCCTTGCATGTGCATCTGTGCTGTTTTCTTGCTTGCAAGCCAAGAGTTGTGGTGATATAGAATTTATTCTGATAGTACTCCTTGTATTTAGCTAATTGCTTTTCAGTCAAATATGACCTTAGTAGTCCTAGTCTTACCTTTTATTTATGATGCTTGAGTTCTTACCTAGTCATCACAGCACTCCTTGGGATGGGATCAATATTTGCGGTTTGACTAATGAACTTCTATGTTAAGAATAAATTTGGGCACAAGTATTTCTGGATCGAACTCACAATGTAATTTGAAAGTTGAATTTATATGGTTAAGAATACATTTGCTCACATGAGCAGTGTGTGTATCCAAGACTCAAAAACAATATTTGTTGTTTACTTGTTTGAACAAAGAGATTTTGTTGTTAGAAATAAATCTGGCCACAAGGTTTTGTGTTGAACAAATGTTTCTTTATGACTGAAATAAAACAAAGTTTGTGGTTTGAAAAATGATTTTTTGTGGCGAAGGATAAATTTGATATATGGAAAATTATGCTTGAAGATCCACAAGAGTATAAATTTTGCAGTTGTTTCCATTGATAATTAGTTTCTTTTTCAGCGGTGCTAATTTTCCAATTTTACACATTTAATTTATGGCTGCTTTAGCTTCCAAATCATTAACACTAGTTATTTCTATTTTTTATCATTTTAGTTAGCCTTCCACCAGTAGGAGATGTCTGCTTCATCTGCACTCCATCAGCAACAGTAGCGTGCCGCTAGCACAAAAAAAAAGGTATGCTGGAGAATGCAGCTCTTCCCTGCAGCTAGTTTTCTTCTGCCTCTGTTTTCTTCCACTAAAATTGCAGCCACCAATCAGTGATATTTGTGTGATTAAAACTAACCGAGTTAATTCGTATTTTCCAATTCTTGCTCAAAGGCTGCTTTTGACTAAATTGGATTTACCTTTCATATTCACTTTGAATATATTATAGGCAATTTCAACTTAACTAAATACTTCACCTCGCGAATCAAACTGTATGCTGAGTTAAGCAAATTGATTATTGCAGTCCAAAAGTTAGGTTTAGTAATTCTTTGTTCACTCAGCTGTTGCATGGTGCTTTCCTCACTAGCAGCCTTCACCTAGCAAGATCCCAATGAGGCAATGAGGCACGCGCAATCCTTATCTTTTTTTTTTGGATTTGGATTAGGCTAATTTTAGGCTTATCTGTAGATTGTGAATTCTTTGCACAGTCATTTCTCCAGCTGCTGGTGTTGTATTATATGGGGCATTCCTAGAGTTGAGCACAAAGTCCTTAATACCCTTAATATCCTAGTGGCTTGGAAAATATTGAAAAACTAAAATGCTTTTGTGTTTGAGGGTGATAGGCCTAACATAGAGGTGCTGCTTCATTGGGCTTCCAATGAAGATGCCCTGTGGTGCTTGGTAGGGGCATCTGCATTGCATAGGCTTTTGGCTAGGCCCCTTGTCGTAGATCATTAATGAGTTGAGTCTTTTCTTTTTTGGGTCAGGGTTGTATGTAGACTATTTTCAGATTATTTACATCTATCATTCTAATTTCCCTTTCAAGCCAAATTTATGTTTTTCTTTTTTGCAGGAAATAAACCTTCTTGTGTGGATGGATGCTTTTAGTTGATTACCACAGATATACATGTCGCCGTGGCCTACCTCTAAACTATTAGAATCCTAATATCCTCCATTACATGTGCTATAATAGATTGTTATATAATTATTTATGTATCCTACTATCTTCTACCCATAATCTTGGTTTCAAAGGTGACTAGGTGTCCAGGCGAGATCTAGTTGTGCGCCTAGGCGACAAGGCACCACTGTTCCCCAAGGCGAGCTAGGTTCGCTGTGGACGCCTAGGCCGTTGCCTTTGAAGCAGGGCTCATAATACTTTCCCTTTTGTTTTGTTTCAAGCTATATAAGGTTCCAGACTTCCAGTTGATCCATTTATATTATTATAAGTATAATAACATATTACTTAGGTACTACATTAATTTTTTACCGTTTTCTTGAGTATCTATAATGTATCCTTGGCTTATTGAATTTACTGTAAGCTAAGTTATGCTATCACCATTCTTCACTTATAAAAATATGTTAATGCTTCTCATATACAATTATACACTACAGATTCTTCACTCTGAAAAAGACAAGACACTCTCTATGGATGGTGAACATTTTTACCATTTTCATCTAAAAGAACAAAATATAAACATTTGTAGTTTTCAAATAGCTAAACAATCTTAAGCAAATATTAGGTGGAGATTGCTCTACAATGTTTTTAGGTAAATAGTTTATATTTTATCTGCTAGTATTTTTGTACTTAACTAATTGTATTATTAATGGTTTTGATCAAAGCAGGATGCATTCGGGGTTGTCTAACCTGTGCTTTCCGTAGGGTGGTTCGTCCTGTTTGGTGCCTACTGCTGCAGTATTCTTCATATACGGGAATGTTACAAAGATCACTATAGTACCCACTAGAATTGTATTAAAGTTACAAAATTTCAAGTTACTTTGGTAACAAATAATGTTTGTCACCAACTTACTTTTATGCTTTGATCCTAGACAAACATAGAAAATGTTGCACATACTTTGATTTGACAATTTTATTGTTCTTCATGAACAAATACTTAACAATTTTATATTGAAAACTATAAAATGTTATTCTTGACAGGGATTAATAATTGAAAACATAGTATGATTTTGTACTTATAACAGCTTTACACTTTAACTATAAAAATTCATTGTTCTTGACAGCGATATAGTGTAGGCACTGCCAAGAAAAATGCAAAAAAAAAATTGCAACAAGGAACATGAAAAGTCTACGCAAAAGTGATGCAAAAAAAGAATGGGAAAAGTCCACGCAAAAAAAAGAAATTATGAAAAGGAATGGGAAAAGTCCACGCAAAAAAAAAGAAATTATGAAAAGGAAAAGAACGTTAACAGTTTAAAAAAAGGAAACATGAATAGAAAAGGAAATAGAAACGTGAAAAGTTCACGCAAATAAAAAGAAACATGAAAAAAAAAGAACATGAAAAGTCCACGTAAAAAGGAGGAACACAAAAGAAAATAGAAAACCGGATGTGTGGAAGAAAACCACGCTGCCGAAGGAGAAAAAACACGCATGCGGCATACGCGCGGGACGCTGGGTGGACCGGAGCGGATCGTGACTGGCTGCCTCGGACGATCGTGCGTGCGCGTGTTGCCGTGGGGGGCTCGGGTACCGAATACTAATCAGTACCCAGGGTATCCATTAGCGCATATATATATATATATATATATATATATATATATATATATATATATATATATATATATATATATATATATATATATATATATATATATATATATATATATATATATATATATATATATATATATATATATATATATATATATATATATATATATATATATATATATGTGTGTGTGTGTGTGTTTTTTTTTTTTCTATAGCTAGCTACAGAATATCTAATTCTGTAGCCAGATCCAAACCATGCGCAAGACTAAAACACCAGCCGGCAAGCACACCAGCCCACAGCTTGCCTCATAAATCTAGGCATTTATTATTTATATTAAATTGGATTGGATAAATAGGACACCCGATAATCACGCTGTTTCCTTTTTTTAGATAAAGAATAAAATATCCGGCTTCATCTATACGAAGATAGAATCAGGTCAATTATTACACCGACTAAGTGTCGTAAGTTCGGCTGTATAAGAAGCAGCCCCACAAAACCACTGGAGAAAAAGTTTTTGACTAAACGCAATCAACATCTCTATGTGCGAGCCATCCATTGGAACTAAAAAAAGCTAAAGCCGATGTCTCGAGGTGGACTGCTGCTGAGATAAGATAATCTTTGAGATCATCATGCCGCTGCAAGCTCGCCCATTGGCGTAGCCAGTGAGTTTTTCTGAAGAGTACCTGCAAAAGAGATTTAGGTTTGTCTTTATCAAAAACTATTTCATTCCGTGTTATCCATATATCCCACAATAAGACTGATGCTGCTGTTAACAACAACGTACATTTGCTGCCCCCGACGTCTTGCTTGGTCCGCATGCCCGCCGGCGGTTGCGGATTTTCTTGCAGCTCGCCTCGTGTGGATGGCAGCGGAGGAGCGACCGCCTCGCGTGGTGCGATGCCCCTTCTACTGCCGGCAGCAGACGACCTGCAACGGCCCTGCCACCCTGTGACGCGACCGGCGGCGCGTCCGCGACGTGACCAGCAAGGGGCCAGGTCCGGTGGAGTAGCGTGCCTCTTGTGGCGACGGTGTGGCCTTCCTCTTAGCAATGACGACCCTCCAACGCCACCAATGGCGGCAGTGACGATGTCGCGGCCTGGCTCGGAGCCATCCCCGACCGGCGGCGCGCGGCTTCCTCTTGTGGTCCGGCTGTTGGAGCCAGACGATGCCCTGGACTCCGGACCTCGACGCCGGTGTCTCTGTGATAACCGCGGCAAGAGTTTACAAACGAGATCGTAGGCACACGAGATTAGATGGATATGTCGCTGCTAGGAATCGCAGCTTCTCACGGTCTTAATTCATTGATATTTATACACATGACACAGTCCCAGGCTCATACGCCTGAGTCCCACCGCGCCACCCCGTACACCGTACGTGTCCCGTTTCACCGCGGTTCACGTCGCATGCGCAATGTCCGGGATGACGCAAACTCGACCAACCCAGGATAGATCGTGCCCTAGCATGCCACCGGTCACGTCCTCCCCATATCTAGCTATTACAAGACTCCAGTGTTTAACCAAACAAAGATTACATAATGACGCATCAATTTAGCTAACAAACTCCCCCTAAACTTGATGCACCTTGATGACGCCCAAAGCTTGCCGAAGCTCCAAGAATCTCACCCTTCCCAAGGACTTAGTGAACATATCAGCCAGCTGCTCCTCGGTCCTGACATGATCGACCTCCACCTTGCCTTGCTCAATGCACTAATGAATAAAGTGATATTTAGTGTCTATATGCTTACTCATGTCATGATGCACCGGGTTTTTACTTAGAGCAATAGCCGACATATTGTCCATCAGCAGCTTCACAGGCATCTCCTTTGTTTCCAACAAGTCTCCAATCAGCCGACTGAGCCAAACACCCTGACAGGCTGCTGCAGCTGCTGCAACGTATTCTGCTTCACAAGATGAGAGAGCAACAATCTTTTGTTTCTGTGAAGCCCAGGTGACCACGCTCTTCCCAAGAAAATACACGACTCCCGTAGTGCTCTTTCTGCTCTCGGTATCACCAGCAAAGTCGCTGTCACTGTAGCCAAGCAGCAAAGGCTTCAGTTCAGCTCCTCGTTCATACTTGCAGCCAAACTCCACTGTCCCCTTCAAATATCTGAGAATGTGTTTGACAGTACCCCAGTGTTGCTTAGTTGGAGCCTCCATGTGTCTACTCACAACACCTACCGAGTATGCAAGGTCTGGCCTGGTGTTAACGATGTACCTTAGACTCCCAATAATACTTCTATATGCTGTAGGATTCAACACTTCTTCTTCCATCGACTTCGTGAGCTTGAGCCTTGCCTCCATAGGAGTAGCACAGGGATTGCAGTTTGTCATACTTGCATTCTCCAATATTTTCAGTGCATAAGCACTTTGGCTCAGTGTGATTCCATCTCTTCCTTGCTTCACTTCAATTCCCAAGTAATAGCTCAAGAGACCCAAATCACTCATGCTGAATTTCTCTTTCATCTCTAGCTTGAACCGACTAATTTCATTTACATCAGGACCCGAGATGACAGGATCATCAACATAAACGCCCACTATCAGGAATGAATTCTTGCTAGTCCTTCTGTACACAGCATACTCAAGTTTACTTCTCACAAAGCCAAGATTGATCAGCTCCTTGTCAAGCTTAAAATTCCAGGCTCGAGGTGCTTGCCTTAAGCCATAGAGCGCTTTATTCAGCTTCAACACTTTGTCACCCTTGCCAACTATGAAACCAGGAGGCTGCTGTACATATACTGTCTCGGTCAGATCACCATTCAAAAAAGCCGACTTGACGTCCATGTGATGTATCTGCCAACCACCATGTGCAGCAAGTGCAAGAAGCACCCTCACTGTCTCTATTCTAGCCACCGGTGCAAAGACTTCATCAAAATCCACACCCTGTTGCTGAGCATAGCCCTTAGCCACTAATCTTGCTTTATGCTTCACAATCCTTCCTTCAGGATTTTTCTTAACTTTGAAAACCCACTTCAACCCAATGGCTCTCTGTCAGGCTGGTAAATCACTGACATCCCAGGTTCTGTTGCTTTCAATAGCTTGCATTTCAGCCTGCATTGCTTGTCGCCAACACTCCTCCTTCAGCGCCTCCTCCACAGACCCCGGTTCTTCTGCTGCAACTAAACAAAGCCCGCTATATTCCATGTCATGAATCTCGTCTGTGGTGTCGAGTAAGTTTGTGATGGTTCGATACCGCCTAGGACCTCCATCAGAATCTTCAGAGGCATCCGTGGGCGGGGTTGCCCACTGAACTGTTGTTGCCGACGGTGTTGATCCCAACCCTCCTGAGATTGGCGTATGTGGTGGCGTACTATGCCCACCATTACCATCGTCATCCAATGGAATTGTAGCCTCCGGTGATGCCGGCGCTCCAGAGAAAATCGGGCCGTCAGGCAGTACACCGTCTGTTGCCGGATGGTGAACAGTATCTGCATACCCGTCAATACTGAATGTGCTGCTGGGCGCCTGTCGGCTTCCCTGCTCCCCCCAATTCCATGGATGCTTTTCATCAAAAATGACATCTCTGGAGATCATAAGTTTCTTATGAATTGGATCATACACTCGGTACCCTTTCGTACCTTCTCCATAGCCAAAAAACACCCCTGGGATAGATCGATCAGCCAGCTTATTTACTCCAGGTCCATTGCGTTTGGCATAAGCTCGACAGCCAAACGTACGCAAATGCCTGACACTCAGTTTCTTCCCAGACCAGGCTTCATACGGCGTCTTATTGTTTAGACTTTTAGTTGGCGAGCGATTCAGAATATACACCGCCGTCTTCACTGCCTCCCCCCAGAACTTGCCCGGTACTTTCATCGATTTAAGCAAGCATCGCGCCATTTCAACGATTGTTTGATTCCGTCGTTCAACGACGCCATTCTGTTGGGGAGTATACGGCACAGTGGTGTTGTGCCTGATTCCCCGTTCACTACAGAACGTAATGACAGCACCAGAGTCAAACTCACCACCACAATCTGTTCTGATAGCTCGCAATCGGCGACCAGACTCCACTTCGGCCGCCGTCATGATCCGCTTCAAGTATGCCAGTGCATCATCTTTTGAAGCTAACAGGTCTAACCACATGTAACGACTGAAGTCATCAACGATCAGCAAGAAATACGACTTCCCACCAGGAGTAGGTGGTGTTATGTGACCGCAGAGGTCGATATGAACTAAATCAAGTCCACCTTCTGCCCTGAAAGCTGACGCCTGTGGAAACGGTGCTCTATGATGTTTTCCAAGAGCACAGCCATCACAAACCTCTTCTGCACGCTTGATCATCGGAATCCCCTCAACCATCTGCCTCACACCAAGATCATGAAGTGCCCGAAAATTGAGGTGACCGAATCTGGCGTGCCATAGCCATGCCAGGTCTTCCATCTTTTTCAGGAGGCACACAGGCGAGGACAACTGCACCTTCATTACATACAGTCTATTTTTTCTCTCCGCCCGTATCAGCACGCTACGCTGCTTCTTATTAGCCTGGCTCCGCTCAAATACCTCCAAGATGCCATGATCAATTTCGACCCGGCACCCACTCTCCTCCAATTGACCCAAACTAACAATGTTACATTTGAGTGTAGGAATATAATATACCTCAGTGAGGACTCGATGGCCCTCATCTTTGCCACCAATAGTGACTGCGCCAATGCCTTGGATTTGCACCGTGGACCCATCACCAAACCGCACGGCGCCTCGCACAGCATCATCAAGACTTGCCAGCGACTCCCGGCAACCCGTCATATGATTTGTAGCTCCTGTGTGAAGTATCCACGCACCACTGCTGTACTCCGCCGGGAACACACGTTCCTGATTCAGGAAGACACGTTGACAGTGTTCCTCCGGCGTCCTAGCCACCGTGCACACCTGAGCTACAAGGAGTGCTCCTGTCTCAGGATCACCGTTGACATGGTGTGCCGCCTCCTGGCGTTCCTCCTTCTGCTTAGACTAGCACTCCTTCTTGTAGTGGCCCCAGATGCCGCACTTGCTGCATCTCCCCTTGCGCCATGGAGTTCCCATCGACGTCAAGTTTTTTCCTCCAAGAGTCACGCGCCTCGCCACCAGCGCGCGCCCCAGATCGCTCCTTCTTGACATACTGTTTGCCGCCTTTTGCACCGTAGTTTGAGTCCGGCTGCATACGGCTCTTATTCCTCGACATCCACTCTTCTTCTGTCAATAAGAGCTTCTCAGTTTTCTCCGTCACCTGATCCACAGAGGACTCGAACCTCTCCTCGGCCGCCCTGAGATGACCAACAAGGTCCTCAATGGTCATGGTTTTCATATCCTTGACCATCTCGATCGCCACTGCCACCTGGCTGTACCGCTGTGGCACCACCCGAAGGAATTTCTTCACCAACCGAGTATCCGTGACACTTTCTTCTCCAAGTCCACGAAGATCAGTTACGAGCTTCGAGATGCGGATGGCAAAATCATCAATTGACTCCCCCAGCTTGAACGAGATGCTCTCAAACTCGGCGAGAAGTTTCTGAGCATTCACCTCCTTAACTCGATCTGCCCCGAGTCTCATTGTCTTGATTGCCTCCCACGCCTCTTTGACGGTTTTCTTGTTCAAGAGCATCGAGTGCATGTCTTGTGGGACGCCCCGCAGCATGGCCCCAAGAGCCAAACGATCTCGACGCCGCTCCACCTTGTCAGGATCAGCTTCAACCGCATCCCATAAGTACATGCCTTCCAGATTGCACTTCACATGCGACGCCCACTCTTGATAGTTTGATCGGGTGAGCATCGGCCACACAAGATTGCCAGCGGCCTGATTGAACGCCCGATCCATGGACTCCTTCTCTCCTGAAGTGCTCATCTCGGCGATTCTTCTGATCACGCTTCCTTCTGCCTCGACTTGACGAATTGAGTCACCCTGCGTCTCCTTCTACTCTTCGCCAATGACGAACGCCACTAGAACCGACCAACCGAAGCTCTGATACCAATTGTTGGAGCCAGACGATGCCCTGGACTCCGGACCTCGACGCCGGTGTCTCTGTGATAACCGCGGCAAGAGTTTACAAACGAGATCGCAGGCACACGAGATTAGATGGATATGTCGCTGCTAGGAATCGCAGCTTCTCACGGTCTTAATTCATTGATATTTATACACATGACACAGTCCCAGGCTCATACGCCTGAGTCCCACCGCGCCACCCCGTACACCGTACGTGTCCCGTTTCACCGCGGTTCACGTCGCATGCGCAATGTCCGGGACGACGCAAACTCGACCAACCCAGGATAGATCGTGCCCTAGCATGCCACCGGTCACGTCCTCCCCATATCTAGCTATTACAAGACTCCAGTGTTTAACCAAACAAAGATTACATAATGACGCATCAATTTAGCTAACACCGGCGATCGTGTGACTCGCCCCATGAAGATCGAGCCGAGGACCAAGGTAAGTAGCAGCAAACGTCGACGATGGTAAGGCAAGGCGCGTGCCCTCGACGACGCAGCCTACTCCACCACGTGATTCAGCATGCATGTTTGGGCAGGTCCATACAGCCCACGGAGGAGATGACCGTCGGCGGCCTCGATGTTCTCGTTCGCATCCACCGCGCACCTCTCCCGCCATCGAGCCCTCGACGGACCACACGGGATCTGTGGAGTTCATCTCTGAGGTCGTGCAGCTGCACTGCACGCGGCCCACGTTAGGGTAGGCGTCTCGACTCTCGAGCCTGGTGTGCCCGGTCCTCAGTACGAGGAGGTGGCCGGTGAGTTCATGACGTGGTTGACATCATTGATCATGGGAAGGAAGAAGCCCGAATGCGCGTGGTACGCATAACTCACGCAGGTGTTTCATGGATGCCGATAGCATGGTTAACACAGCCGCCGAGCTCGACCAGGGGGTATCCTCAGCCATCCCGAGGGCTAGTGCACGCGCAACCTGGCGCATGATGTAGCTTATACTGATGTTATAGTAAATTAAATTTGATCATAGTTCAAAATTCTCGTAAATACTTGTATTCATAGAACAAAGTTTTCGTAAATATTCTTTGTGCAAGTTCTCGTAAATTTCATAGTAAGAGATATTCATGTAAATTTATTATAGTATAAAAATCTCATAAAAATTTGCAGTACAAAATTTTCATAAACATTTACAATATTCAATTCTAGTAAACATTTGTAGTACAAAATTCTCATAAATATTTACAGTATTAAAACTCTCATGCTAACTATAGTAACCAGAATATGTGCTAATTGTCGTAACAAGATCATTCTACGTGCTAATTATATTAAATAGAATATGTGCTAATTTTCGTAACAAGATCATTTGTGTGTTAATTATAAGTAACTACATTATATTATACATACTCTAGCTCGTAATATTTTGCATGCACATGTATGTACACTTGTTCTCGTAATTCTTGTTAGCTTTCCATGCATACCGCAGGGCTAACAAGAGTTTTCAAAATTAACGTCAGCAAATCAAGGAGATGTAGTAATTCGACATCCTAATTACCATACTAGTACGTGCATGTACGCCTCCGATCCTGTTATCATACTAGGAAAATAAACCAAAGACCCCACCGTTTACCGCAGAGGCTACCACCGAATGGTTAATTTTTCATTTACCATAATTATTAAACAATGCAATTAATTCCGGCAAGGTCGCTCCCACCTGGCGCTGGCTCTGAATTAGAGTGCCTGCGAGCACGGTTCGGTCGGACGGCTGGCTACAGAATAACACATTCTGTAGCTGGCTATAGAGTGGATTTTCTAAAACGGATGGTAACTGCCCACCAGGGGTGGTAGCTGCCGTCGTTGCTGGATGTTGGACGCGTGTGTCAGTAGCGCAATCTGATGGGCGGTGCTGGTTCTTCACTTTTTGGGCAGATGCATGCAATTGGGACCGATGACTGCGTGGGGACCAGCCCTTCACAGTGTTTATCTCGTGACCTTGGTTGAGAATCATCGCTGAAAAGACTACTTGGAGTTCAAATTTTTAGATAATGAAGCTTCATCTGCTAATAATTTTTTAACCATATATCTGATTTGTATCCTATTTTGACTTTATTATTTATTATGATTTTATCTACAAAATAAGGTCCCCATGACCATTTTTCATTAAAAAAATAAAATAAAAAATAAACAAACCATCTACGTCCATTGCTGAATTGGTCTCGCTTCCATTGAACTGGTGCTAGATGGGTGTGAAGGGAAGCAACCGGCTACTCCTAAAAAGGACGAAATAGCGTGGTCCTGCATTTTCCCAAATGAGAAAATAGCTGGGAAGCAAGACCAGAGCCAGAGTTGTCTGAAACATTTTAGTGGACGGGTAACTACCGCACCCAGGGTGGCATTTCATCTCAATATTTCTAGGCCTTGTTTACTTCCAAAAAATTTGTAAAATAGGAATAGTAGCACTTTTGTTTGTATTTGACAAATATTGTCTAATTATGAACTAACTAGGCTCAAAAGATTCGTCTCGTCAATTCCGACCAAACTGTACAATTAGTTTTTATTTTCATCTATATTTAATACTTCATGCATACGTCTAAAGATTCGATGTGACGGGAAATCTGAAAAAATTTGCAAAATTTTTGAGGAACTAAGCCCTAATATATATATATATATATATATATATATATATATATATATATATATATATATATATATATATATATATATGCGCACTTTCCTGGCGTGCATCTAGGTATTGCTGGTTGACGAAACCTGCATGGTGATGTGACGTGCATCTAGCACCTGATTTTGAATGCTATAGGCCTTGTTTAGTTTAAAAAAATAAGATTCTTAGTCGGAGTATTAAATGTAGATAAAAAATATAATTAATTATATAGTTTATCTGTAATTTGCGAGATGAATTTTTTGAGCTTAGTTAGTTTATGGTTGGACAATAATTACCAAATGCAAACGAAAGTGTTATAGTAGCTAGATCTAAAAAAAAACTCTCGAATTAAATAAAGCCTACTGCACTGCTTGGCGGGAGAACCACAGCCTAATCTAAAGATGGCAACGGGTACAGATTAACCGTGTGCCTGCAGGTAAAAACCCGGTAGGGTGAGGATACTAGTGCAACTTTGTGCCTACGGGTGTGGGTGCGGGTTTGTAATTGAACCTAGTGGGTAAAAACTTATGGGCATAGAAAACTTGAACCTGTACCCACTTCATCCGTAAGCCCGCTCCAACCTCATGATATGTAGATCCCTTCTTATACAATATATAAAGGAAGCAATATAGTTTTATGTTTTCCTCGCTCGTATTTATTTATATATAAGAGAACCATTTTTATGTTGATATAATGCTAACTAGTTTTGATTTTCATATTTTAACTCCTTTCTATAATCTAAGCATGTATTATTAATTTATTATTATGCAGGTTCACGAGTACATCCGCGGGTATTTCGTGTCCGTGGATGCGGGCGTGGGTGTAAAATTCTACCCGTGGCGGGTTTTGTGTCCGTGGGTACGGGCGTGGGTGTAAAATTCTACCCGTGCAGGTTTGGGATTCAACCCGCGAGTGCGAGTCTATATGTCTACATGTATTTAAATAAAAAAAGAGATTAAAAAGATATAAAATATCATTACAACTTATTATCAACGTTCGAAGTCCTATTTCGGAGAAACCAAAATTATAAATCCTATTTTGAACAAGCCACACGATTAGAGTCCTAAAATAACCAATTTTTCCTATTTATTTATTAAATATTATATAAGTCAAACCCATAACATATACAACATCTCATCCATGGACCTCAAAACGTGGGCTCTGTGAAGTCTGGTGGTATCTTCTGGTATACCAGAAGTCTGGTGTCTGAAGTTTGTCCAATGCATGCTTCCAATACTGGCCATATTAGGAGTGTTTCCATATTCGAAAATGGTGTGTTTGGGTCTTGAGTCCTAGGAACTTGTTTAGTTTCTAAAAATTTTGTAAAATTTTTCAAATTCTTCATCATATCTAATCTTGTAGCACATACATAAAGCATTAAATATAGATAAAAAAAATAACTAATTGTATAGTTTATTTGTAATTTGTAAGACGAATCTTTTGAGTCTAGTTAGCCCATGATTGGACAATATTTATCAAATACAAACGAAAGTGTTACAATGTCCATTTTGCAAAAAAATGGAACTAAACAACGCTCTAGGAAGCAAATTTTGAGGCGGACCATATGTCCTCACTCAGCTGCCTGCTGGAGCTGGATCCACCATATGCACTACTACTCCTGTTGCCTGCTTGTACTGAACAAGGCCGAGATATGCACTACTACAGATCCATCTATGCTGTTTCCACCCGGCAGGGTCTGGGTTAAGCCATTTCCCTGCTCCAACCCTTACTCCAACCCAGGCCTTGTTTAGTTCATCCAAAAACCAAAAAGTTTTCAAGATACCCCGTCACATTGAATCTTGCGGCACATACATGAAGCTTTATATATAGACAAAAACAAAAACTAATTACACAGTTTGCCTGTAAATCGTGAGACGAATCTTTTGATCCTAGTTAGTCTATAATTGGACAATATTTACCACAAACAAATGAAGTGTTACAGTACCGAAATCCGAAATCTTTTCGGAACTAAACAAAGCCCCAGACAAATTATTAGCATGCAACCGACACTGTTATGATCCATCGAAGGAAAAGCAGGATAAGCATGGAACTGATCATTATTCCGCAGAATTGAGAAGTGCTCAATAACTGATGCTGGATTGCTCACTGGGGAGACAGACTTTGAGAGTTGAGGCCTAAACTCCATTATTATCCAAGTATATTGAACTCTGGGGAGACAGACTTGGAGAGTTGAGGCCTAAACTCCATTATTATCCAAGAAGAGAGAGATACTGTTGTCCTGAAGAGAGAGAGATACTGTTGCGTATGTTATATTCACATGTGCGAGTCTAATTGCTTGGTCTCTAAATGGACTCCACCACCAGATGGATACTTCATGGTTAATGTATGTCACCACACTTAAAAAGCCATCTCGGTTGGAGTTGAAGTAGTCATGCGTGATCATGCAGGGGATTTTAAAATGTCTTTTTGTAAGAAGATTCATAGAGTTGAAGATCTTGAGTTGGCAGTTTGATGTGTTGTTTTTTAAAGAACATAATGTTGGCAGTTTGATGTGGTGTTGTTTTTGCAAGAGAATATAACCTTTGTAATATCATTGTAGTTTCGGATTGTCAAACCGTTATCAAGAAGTTACAATCTCCAATACTAGATAGATCTTATGTTAGAGCCATCATGTGCGATGACAAAAACTTAGTGAGGTGAAACTCGTATTCTTTCATCACGTGCGATGTCAAAAACTTAGTGAGGTGAAACTCGTATTCTTTCATATATACCCGTAGGTTTTTGCAATGAGGCAGCTCTTAATGACTAGGTTAGCTTAGCTGGTCAGTTCTAGACTCCAGATGTAATCCGCACCATCCCTTTGTTAAGTTAATATATAATGCTTTTTCAAAAAAAAAAAGAGATGACCGCCATCAGTAAATGGTGAATGCCGAGACATGACCACCATCAGTAAATGGTGAATGACGAGACCAGGACGAAACGAGGTAAAACATCAGACGAACATGAGAAGGGCGTGCATACATATGAACAACATAGCATACTACGATACGTGTATTCCATGTCCAGAATCCAACCCAATAATCCAAACAGTATACAGCCCACAACCAAGTAACCTCATACAAGAACCTAAAGAAAAAACAGCGGATCCAATAACCAATTACACCGTCCCTACTAAGGTAATGTTAAAGAGAACACTGCATTCCTCCACCATGAAGCGAGTTGAAAAGACTGGGGCCTGCCTTGAGCAAGCTCCTTTAGTTGTATGGGCCCATGCCAATGCTGGAGCCGCCATAGGGGGCACCGCCAGCGGCATCTCGGGACTTTGAGTAGCTGAGGTAGTACACCTCACCCAGGATGGCCGTGAAGAAGGTGAAGGCCGCACCAGCAGCAAAGACGCCCTTTCGCACCGTCTCACATGAGAGGGAGTCGCCATAGAATATGCCCCTGTACCGGGTGTGGTACGCGTTGCGTACTGATCCTGCCAGCAGGCACGCCTCCGCGATGAGGAAGGTCACCCTGTCAATGGGAATGAGACATGTTATTGTTAAACATTTGGATGGGAAGTGCAGTTGATATTACTTGAATAATAGACTTATTTTTAGATATGCTGGCCTGATGTTTAGGGTACCCAAATCAGTTGGACATATATTCCAAATGAGCCAGAAAATATAGTATATCTGCAATCTTGTAGATACTGAAATAAGAAAATATATGCTCATGTCATAACATCTTGAAGCTGGCCACGACAGTCGGCAGTTCCTAGTTCAGGCTTTATTATATGAATTGAGGAAGGAAAGCAAGCAAGCAGCATCCAGAGACAGACAGACAACTCAAGTGATGCCAAATGAAATTTAACTGTAGCTTTTGCGAATAGAATATGGCCGATGCTTCCTCCAGAAGGCTAGCTAGTCAAGGACACCCAGAAAGCAAGGCTATTAATTGATGTTGACTTAGGGATTGCTTAGGAAATGTCACTGTCACATGGTGATCTCAAGAGAAACAGATAAACAAATCAATGACAGACTATTAAAAAAATAATATGGTTTAACAGTTCATCAGAAAAAACTTAAGTCAATTTGTGTAAACAAATATCAAAGCATAGATGTGGATATATCGAGGTACCAAACATGGTTTCATTAATTACTTCATTTCAAGTCCTTGACCAACCGAGTAGCTAAGCTACCCAGAACAAATAAAGATTTAGTAGTTGCTAGTTCCTCCAGTAAAGTATAACCAACAACATTTCGATAGCCTGCATTCAAATTTTGAAGAAATCTGTCTACGTGTATCTTTGTGGATACTGAGAGTTTATTTATATATAAATAGACTTATCTCGAATTATTGGCAATGTTAATCTTGCTGACTGTACTATTGTGAAAGTTGTCAGGATATCACTGATCATCTAAAACAACACTTGTGATGGAAAGGGCTTTCAACATCTCCATCAAATCACAGAAATATAAAGTATGCTAAACACTAAATCCCATAAAAGTACCAGTGCCAAGCAATTTGTGTTACAAGGACAATGGGAGTGCACCTTTCCTTTGTTTTAAAAAAGGACAATGGGAGTAGTTGGACATCTACAATCAAACAATGTAGAAATCTAGCAGATTTATGAAGATAAATGTCTGAAACAGTTTCAGAGATCCATGACATGTGCTACGAACAACCTCCAACCAAGAATTAGTCAAATTATTATTGAGGGGACATGTGGCTTGAAATCTTTGAAACATGTTAGTAAACTGTATGTAAAGCAGATGTTAGCTTGCATGACAGCATGCGGCTACAGAGCTTAAACAATACACTGAAGGACACTTCTGCGCTGCTATCAGCTTTGAGGTGCTAAATACAGAGCACTGCCGTGCAAGTGCAGCTTCAGTAATGAAAGTGAAAGCCCCACGCCAGGTGGGGAAATGATTTTCATCTGGCTACTACAAAAGTATACTAGTATTATTACTACTAATTGATGGATCTCACCACTCGTTTGCCAAAAGCAATAGAGTAAAGCACTGGGTGAGACGCTTGAATTTTAATGTCAGAGGCAACAGCGGCGAACTAGTAGTCAGTTCACCACATCTTTTCCTCCCTAGGCGTAGAAATTAAGCTGCGGAACTTGCGCATCACAAGATTCAGTTGGAAAGCTCAAGATCCGGGCCAAGACCAGCCGGCGGGAAACGGATCTTAGCTAGCGCCGTGCACCCGCAGCTGAAAACCACATGAACCACGACGCAGAATCGCAGATCCCACCCCAATCTGCTCGTCGGTCGGTAGAACTAGACGAGCGATGGGGATAGAGCAGAACCCAACCCACCCGAGTTTGGATCTCGGAGAGAGGAGCAACACCTAACCAAATCTAGCTCTGCTGCCTGCTGGTTAATTATTTCCATGTATGTATGCGAAGAGGAAGGAGTAGCAGGCAATCAACCGCGGGAGGGGCTGGAGGAGATTTGGGTTGTTGTTACCATGTGAAGAGGAAGAGGATGAGCGCGCAGGCGCGGGAGCCTCCCGGCTTGAGCCCGCGGCCGCAGCAGAAGCAGCGGCTGGCGACCATGAGCACGACCTGCCCGGCGGCGAGGAGGAGCAGCGCGCCGACGCCGTAGCCCGTGGCGATGTCGGAGTCGTAGACGCAGAAGTCGTACTCCTTGGCGGCGTCCGGGGTGACGGTGGCCCGGCTCCGGCGCTGCTCGGCGGCCACGCCCAGGCCGAAGGCGATGACGTCCAGGAGGATCACCACCGCCTGCACGATGATGGACGCCATTGCGAGCGAACTAGCTCCTGTCGGTCGGTCGTTCTCTAGCTCGCAGCTGATCTCTGCTGGTGTGGTCTGGGTACTGGGGTGGGGAGGGCTAGCAGCTCGGTGCGGTGGGAGGGGTGTAGTTAAAAGGCAGTGCGGTCGCGTGTCGGTGTGGAGTGCAGAGGAGGCGAGGGAAGTGAGAGCTTCGCTTTTCTGCGTTTTTGGGGTGGGTTGTCACGCTCACGCGGCTCGCTGGTGGAGGTGGGGAAGGGGACCGCCTAACGAATGCGGCAGACTGGGTGGGGCGCACCTGGCAGCCGCTACCGGACGGGCGTTGGCGCGTTGCGTTTTTCCTGCCGGGGCCTTGTTTAGTTCACCCTAAAAACCAAAAAGTTTTCAAGATTCTCCGTCACATCGAATCTTGTGACACATGTATGAAACATTAAATATAGACGAAAATAAAAAATAATTACACAGTTTAACTGTAAATCACGAGACGAATTTTTTGATCCTAGTTAGTCCATAATTAGATAATATTTGTCACAAACAAACGAAAATGCTACAGTACCGAAAACTTTTCACTTTTCGGAACTAAACAAGGCCCGGGTTGGTGCGCGTGGCCCTGGGCTGTGGTGTGGTGTGGCTTGCCGCCGACGGCCCTCGACCCCGGCTCCGCACGGGCACGTGCAGGGCAGCGACTGCAGCGCCGCGCCCGCGCTCGATTTTTCATTAGACGAGTCTCAACAATACATAGTACAATTACCAAGACTATAAACTAGCTCTTGAGCCATGAGTTTTATGGGGATGAAACTCCTTTCTCATCTGATAAAACTCCTTCATTTAATGACCCTGTCAAGTCAACAATTTTTGCTTATGTAACATCCTATTTAATGTGCATTATACTCTCATAAAACATGCATTGAGACTGGCGTTACTAGCTTTTTCTAGTTGCTACGGCAGAGCGGGCAGGGGCACCACGTGGGCAGCGTTAGTTCTTAAGGCCTGTTTACTTCCCTACCCAAAATTTTTTCGTTCATCTCATCAAATCTTTGGACACATACATAGAACATTAAATGTACATAAAAAATGAACTAATTACACAGTTTGATTGAAAAACGTGAGACGAATCTTTTAAGCCTAGTTACTCTATGATTAGCCTAAAGTACTACAGTAACTCACATGTGTTAATGATAGATTAATTATGCTTAATAGATTTGTCTTGTAGTTTCCTGATGAGCTATGTAATTTGTTTTTTTATTAGTTTCTAAAGACCCCTCCCGACATCCTTCCGACACATCCGATGTGACACCCAAAAAATTTTCATCTCCAATCTAAACAGGGCCTAAGTCCATGCACTCAGAAATTTTTTCTTTTTTTCCAAAAAACACTCTTACTATGGGGTGTTTAGTTAAAAATGTAAAATACAAAATATCAATTACTTTGAAACGATGAAATGCGAAAACCAAAACTTTTAGGATTATGTTTAGTTTTATCTAAAATGCAGAATTTATTGTCCTTATGAAGGCCTCACCAGGCTCTTTTGGGTTATTTTAATCTCTTGAGGTCAAAATCTAAAATAAAGAATAACTATATTTTTGCTAAAATTTTTGTATGATGTTTAGTTCTTTGCAAAATGATGAATCAAAACTCAAATTTTTTTAATAGGAGGGGAACTTGGCGGTGTTTAGTTCAAAAAAAATGCAAAATGTCAACTACTTTGGAACGATGGAATGCAAAATACCAAAAATTTCAGGGTTACGTTTAGTGACATACAAAATGCAGAATTTATTATCCTCGTGAGAGCCTGTTGAGGGTCTTTTGGGTTTTTTGGCCTCTTGAGACCAAAATAAAAAATGGAGAATAACTAACTTTTTGCCAAAATTTTTACATTGTGTTTAATTTTATTATGCAAAATGATAAACTAAAATCCAGATTTTTTTAAAAAAAAATAGTAGAGGAAACACCCCCCACATGTGGGAGTGGTAATCCGTCTTCTATCATCATTCTTTTATGAGGACGCCATTTGTTCTCGCCTGGCGTCTGCTGTCACGATGGTTTCTACCCCGCACCGGGCTCCTGGACCGTGTCATGTGTAGGCACGCGTGGTAGTTGTTGGTGAACACCTGTGTGCTCGTGACAACTTGCACAATGTATATACTATATTCATCCACGGAAGAATCGTAACGCATGTTGATCTAATTTATAATGAATAGTATTCACATTTGTGTCTCAAATTGGTTTATTACAAAAATATATTGTATAATTAATCTAGTGTACTTATTTTATATCATAAATATTAATATTTTTTCTATAAACTTTGATCAAATTTGAAAGCATTTGGCTCCTTAAAAGATACGAGAATTGTATTCTTTTTTGTGTAAAGAGAGTATTATATATATAAACTAGCACAATGGACATTTTTAGTTGTAACCCTAGATGTCTTGCCTAGTAAATACATTTCCTACAAGCTGTTTGTTTAATGCAATTGATTTAGCCTACTCGAGCAACAACCACTTGTGTAGTTTGTTTGAAGTTTGGTGCCTCAAAAACAATCAGCATGTGCTATTTTGTGCCTCAAAATAAAACTAATTAGCAGTCTATTCGATTGAGCTTATTTACCATAATAAATCAGCGAACAATATTTTTAGTCATAGTTTATCAGCTAAGCGAACATGCTGTAGATGATTAGTTACATATAATTCTCCCTAGATAGTTTACTATCGGCCCGTTTGGTAGTCCACACCAAGTCATTGTGTCTACTCTTGTGAGTCAAATATACACCCTCCACAATATAGCCGTAAACAAATATTTCAAACCTTCCAATGGAAAAAATTTAGCTCCATCTCTATATTACTATGTTTTATGTTTATGAAGTAATGTAATCCTTTAACATTAAAAAAAACAGTGGACCGAGCTTGGCTTCGAGCAACCGACAATTTCTAATAACATATGCGCCATATTTGATTGCTACTACTGATTTATTGTGAGAAAAAAATATTATTTCATAGATAAAAAGTAGTGCTAATAAATTTTAAGTCGTTAACCGACATAACATGGGAGCACCACTCGCACTTCATTCATTGTTTGTGCATCGTTGCCCGCATCTGCCATTCGTTGTTTGTGCATTGTCGCCCTCGCTCGCATCCGCCATCCCGCAGAACAACGACGCATGAGGGGCAAACATGCAGTCGACGCATGATCTTTGCTTTTGTGGCATGAAATAAAAATGTATGCCTTGAGTCAGGTTTATTAGTTCATCCTGTAGTAACGTATGGATGCTTTATTTTATTGTTCTGTTCAAAAGCTTTCCATGTCGTCATGAAAATTTATTTGCTATCAGTTGGTTATATTGAGATTACATGTTTTTTAGATAAGATGTTTAGTGTTATCTTCGCACAAAGAGGCATAGAGATAATGTTCACAACATATCCGTTTTCTCTCTGTGTATGGAAGTATTAAAAATTTAAATAGCTAGCATTATATAGATAGCTGTATGGACTGCTAGCTATTTGGTGGATGACGTGGATGCCTCCTAGCTAGCAATTAGCTAGGACTGTTGCGGACCCCTTAAGAGAAAAGGAAAGGAAAAAAAGAGAAAATAATAAATTGTGATCTGACATGTAGATTTTATGTATTAGAAGAGATTATTGATGATCTAGTGCATTATCTTTATAATAATCCAAAAAATGATATTTTTTATTGAGAATATCCAAAAAAACCGATATTAGAACACCCTGCTATCACAGAGGAGATATACCGTGAAGATGCTCCTTTGGTTGAGACCACTTTTACCGCAAGGATTTTTTTTATTCTCGATTCTCAATTGTGCTAGTTTAAAGTTCTAAAGCAGCGATAAAAGAATAAAAAATAATTAAAGCATTTGGTGGGATTCTAATTTTCTTTATATAGATGTCTTGTTTAATTCTAAATTTTTTTACAAAATAGACGTTGTCGTTTGTATTTGGCAAATATTGTCCAATCATATACTAAATAGGCTTAAAAGATTCGTCTCACAAATTACAGATAAATTCTGTAATTAGTTATTATTTTTATTTATATTTAATGCTCCATGCATACGCCGCAAGATTTAATGTGACGAAAAATCTAATTTTTTTGCAAACTAAACAAGGCGAACACGGTTTTTCTCCCTTGGGCACATGCTCCCACTCTCCTATCTATTGAATTCGCACGAAAAAATATGAAAACACACATATCAATACAATTTCGTTTTAAGATGTGTATTTATATACTTTCAATGCAAATCCAATAAATAACAGAGTGAAAATATGTGACCTGGAGGGCAGTAAAAACTTTACCAAGGCCCAGAAACAAACATGGTTTTTTGAGTTTGGAGGCAAACAATACGTCGCCATCAGTTCATACTTCATACAATGCGTGCCAGCGCACCATCTGACCCCACTCCCGACCCCCAACCCGAGTCGGAGGTGCGCGGTGCGCCACCGCCGCCACATCCGCACCCAGGCTGCTGCTACCACCCACGTCGGAGAAGAGCAGAAGCAAGAGTAAACGGGGCTTGTGATTTGTGAAAGAGATGCCTCTGCAGCTGCCGCCGCCGGTGAATCCGCAGCGGCTTTCGCCGGCAGAGTCCCGAGAGCGGACGGTGGGCTTCTTCCAAGGCCTGGGCGTGGACGTGCCCCTCCCGGCCTCGGCCGAGCGGCCCGACGCCTACTCCTCGCTCGTCCGCGCCATCGTCTCCTCCGCCGTCGTCACCTCCTCGCGCGTCTCCTGCACCATCACCATCTCCCCCGCCGTCGCGGTGAGCGCCTGCTTCTTGAATAGCCTCCCCCGCCGTTGGGTAGGACAGAACCACTCGATCTCGGTCTCTCCCCTTTCTCCTAATTGCCTCCGGCCGGCGCGGTGAGTGCAGAACCAGTACAACACGCTCCACGGCGGCGCGGTGGCTGCCGTGGCTGAGGCCATCGGGATGGCGTGCGCGCGCGCCGCGGCTGGCGATAAGGAGATGTTCCTCGGCGAGCTCAGCACCGCGTACCTCGCCGCCGCGCGACTCAACGTGAGTTTCCCGATCCTCAACAGTCAACGCCCCTGATATACAATACAGATCCATTCGAAATTTTTTTCCCAATGGTTTCGCTCGCCATATACAGCAATCACTGTGTAGGATGGATTGAATCGATCATCACAAAATTGTGGGGATAGGAGATTTGCAGTAATGGGTTAATCCAGGGTCAGAGAAAGATGATGAGGGCAAAGTTATACGTCTAGAACCTGTGATTTAGAATCACTGGATATTGATTCTGCAAGAGATGAGGTTGTGTCTAGAATATTGCTTGGGAAATAGGTATCAGGAATTCAAGATTGCAAAAGGGGATGGGGATAATATATATCAGACTAAAAATTTCAAATTAGTGCCAATACCTCCCAAATAAAAGAAACTAGCTTGGGGACATTTCTTTGATGTTTGTATAAGCTTCTTTGGAACTTTTTGCAGTTCAAAAATTGCAACTCATAGTTTATCGAACATGTAACTAATAAGTAGACCATTAGATAATAACTAATAAGTGACACGACTGCTAGGTATGAAAATTATGAAAACTATGATAATGTTCCTCTACTACTTTTCTTAAACTTTGAATTCTCCATCCAAATTTGTGCCGGGTTCAAATTCACTTGAATTTCAGGAATGGAAATTTTAATTAAGAACAAAAACTCCTGAACAGTAAATGGGCCAGGCCCATCCTCGGCCTGCTTCACCCAGTTGGGCGGCCTTCTTCTGTTTTTCATCTTCCGACGACTACGCTAGCGGTCTAGCCGCGATCTTCCTCGCACAGCGCTCGGCCTCTTCCCCCACACGATATTTTCAGGGAGCACGGCACGGCGGCACGCCCAACAACCAACAGCGGTTGTCACGCATTACTCCGGCCGGCACTCGCACCAACCCCGAACCCGAACTCGCGCCCCCACGGCGCCGGACTTCTGGAGCAGCAAAGCAAACGACGCAGGCGGAAGAGGAGATGGGGGACGGAGAGCCGGGGCATAAGCTGTCGCCGGCGGAATCCCGGGAGGTGATGCTGGCATTCCTCCGCTTCCTAGGCGCCGACGCGCGCCTCCCGGCCTCGGCCGACCAGCCCGACGCCTACTCTGCGCTCGTACGCGCCATCCTCTCCTCGGTTGCCGTCTCCGCCTCCCCGACCCCGCGGGTCTCCTGCACCATCACCGTCTCACACGCCGTGACCGTGAGCACCTACTGCTACTGAGCTCCCCGTTGAAATCTCTCTCTGCTGCTTACCTACCTAGTTCCCTTGCATGGACTTTTCCCTGCAGAACCCGTACAACACGCTCCACGGCGGCGTGGTGGCGGCCGTGGCCGAGGCCGTCGGGATGGCGTGCGCGCGGGCAGCCGCCGGGGATAAAGAGATGTTCCTCGGCGAGCTTAGCACCGCGTACCTCGCTGCAGCGCGATGCGATGTGATCTTCTTCTAATAAATCCTCTGCACCTGACACTTACAGTATAGCTTTTCCAATAGTCATGGCCTCTATCCACTCATCCAGCATCCGATTTGATTGCAATATATACTCGAATTTCACATTATTATATTGTATGTACTCTTGGGGCAACTTTCTGCAGCGATTTAAAACGTTAGGATAATTTGGGGGATTCGGGGGTTCTGGCTACTGCTTTTTAATTGGTTATTCTTAATGTAGCTGCAGGAAACAGATTTTTGGAGGTTTTGATGTAATTTTTTTTTTGACACAAAGCATCCCCATTTTCATTAAGCCAACGGAAATACAAGAGTTTGTAGCAGAGGAGAAAAGAAAAGCAACCAGAACCGGTTACAGCCTACAACTCTGACTCAGAGTTCGGACTGCAACCCAAAAGCTAATTGGTCTTTGCAAACCTGGTGATTGTTTGTGCAATGCTAAGGTCTTGTCCATTTGTTTCATCTTTGAAGAAAGGTTAGGGGTCCAGTCCAGACTCAAATACTCAATAGTTCAATACAAGCATGTGATACAAGTGAGATATCATGATGTACATAACCACGGAAGGTTTCATACATGCACACTCAAAAAGAGAAAGTATGGGAGCCGTAGAGCTATTGTTCATCAGAAGTTGATTTCTAATGTTAGAGTACTGCAAAGCATTAGATGCAGAATGCATGACATTCTGGAGGCCGCAAATGGTAGAATACGATTGATGTGACGAGCATATTGAATGAAATAGGTATTCAAGTGCTTACAAAAGACAAACTTGTCAGTTTGAAATTTTAATATCGACAAATGATATCAGAGCGAAAGTTATTGTAGTTGATTGCATCTATTCTACTGGTGTCATAATTTTTGGAACAGAGGTTGTAATATGGATTTTGTCCTATATAATGATCATGTAAAGACGGTTTTAATCCTCAGAAGGTCCAAGGGTTTAATAATTTTGATTTGAACTTTCACAAACTAAACACTTTTAGTTTCTCTGTGATTATATCTAATATGAGAAGAAAGGATTAGAAGCTTGAGATTGCCATTGTTAATTTTTTTGGTCATTCACTAGTAATGTACTCCCTCCATCCCAAATTATAAGTCATTCCAAGAATTTTGGAGAGTCAAAGTATTTCAAATTTGACCAAATTTATATGATAAGATAATAATATTTATGATAGCAATCAAGTATCATTAGATTCTTTAATGATTATATTTTTATAGTATACATGTTTTATATCATAAGTCTTTCTAATTTTTGCTATAACTTTGGTTAAATTTTATATGCTTTGACTTTTCAAGATTCTTGGAATGACTTATATTTGGGATGGAGGGAGTATGTTGTAATGTTGTGTCCTTGTTGGGAAATTGGATTATGATAAAGTGGGCCCTGAAGAGTGGCATGTCATATAGCTCTAAATTTTGCTTTTGATTTGGAATAAATCTGACAGATACCAGTTTTATAATTCCATGCTCTTCCACGTGATACTTGCTGTGATGCCCCATGTCAGTGTGACATCAGTAGCTTACATTTAACTCGCATAATCAATCAATTTCAATTTTGAGTCCATTTAGGCCTTGTTTAGTTCCCAAAAAATTTTGCAAATTTTTTCAGATTTTCCGTCACATCGAATCTTTAGACGTATGCATGCAGTATTAAATATAGACGAAAATAAAAACAAATTGCACAGTTTGGTCGGAATTGATGAGACGAATCTTTTGAGACTAGTTAGTCCATGATTGGACAATATTTGTCAAATACAAACGAAAGTGCTACAGCGTCGATTTTCCAAAAATTTTTTGGAAAGGGCTACATGATATAGAAAATGCTAGGTTATCTCATTTTCATATTCTGACCCTGAAGACAACCTTATCGCTGACGAATCCCATTGACATTGCTGCTGCCAATAGTACTTCTGTCTTTTGTTTTTTTTTTGTCCAAATTCAGTAAACTTAGGAAGGGTGCCATAGAACTCATTTCTTCACTTGTGCCATAGTTTATTTCCTGCACCCTTTGTACTAATATCACTATGTCCTCTGGGCATATGGCATATTTTCTTTTCGAGCATTAGAAATCAATTTCTGATGAATCATAGCTCTACGGTTCTCTGCTGATGCCAAATCTCTAACATAGTCTTGAGTCTTCTAATTGAAACACAAGCTAGTGAATAAAATAGGAATAATGGGATATACAGACATTCGAATTGTTCCATCTCACTGACAAATATTTTATCATGTCAGATTTCAAGCTTGTATTCAATCCTAATGTCCATTATTTATCTTCATGCAGTCTGAAGTGGATGTTGAAGCGCAGATACTGAGGAAGGGCAGATCAGTCGTGGTTACCACAATCGATTTCAGACTAAAGGATACCAAAAGGCTCTGCTACACATCTCGAGCCACCTTTTACATCATGCCCATGGCAAGCCTATAAGCCCAAGTTTTATATGGACAATTTCTTCTGTCTACACGACAGAGTTTGTATTGTGTGTATTTAACTTGGATAGTGGATAGCATGTATCTGCAATCTGTTGTATTAATAATGAAGCAAAAGTCATATTGATCCATGATGGCACCGCAACTGTTCCAGATGAAATACCCCCACCCACCCACCTAAACATATATTTACTAATTTGTTATGATTGATTGTATAAAAGGAGAATTGAAGATCACGATCATATGATGCTTGTAAAGTTTAAGGTCAGAAAATTTCTGCTGTGTTTCTCTGAAAATCAGTTCATTTTACAAATGCTAAATGATTTTCTGTCAGGAATGTAGAATACGTTTTTGAAATATTGTGCCCGCAAGTTAAATGGAAACTACTGTAACTTTTGATAGAATGGATGGGACACGGAAGCAGAGAATGAAATAAGCATGGACATTATACATCATCTTCACCCAGGAGAGGAGAGTGAGTAACAAGGAGGTCAGTCACTGTAGAATTATTATTATTTTCTTTACGGTCTTGATTTGAGAGAAGCTATTATAAAAATTAAGTTGAAGAGGTAGCGCTTATTTTGTTAGTACACATAACACATGGTAATACTTGCCACCGTAGAACCATTCATCGAGTCCATGGTCCAGCTTGTACTCGAAGCCCAGTTTGACCGGAAATATTGGTCGAGGCCTAGGAGACTTTTACGGTTTTTTTTAAGGGCCAAGGGCCTGGTTGCTCTTGTTAGTTCATCATTGGATACTAATTATAAAATAAAACGAAAGAACTATAGTAACTATTAAACTTTAACATCTCAAACCAAATACCGCCTTAGATTTTCGTTTTCCCCTTGGCCTTACTAGTCAGCATGTGACCTCGCACGACTATATGCTAATTTGGAATGACCCTCTGTCAACTAACGTATGGCCCCAAGTGCAAAGATTGGTCAGACACTCAAACGGTGAACCATTTCAAATACTGAAATTCACACAAAAAAATCACTTTTGCAAAATAAAGTCAGCATGTAAGATGCACATGTTTTCCTCGATAGGAGGATATGTTAAAATGTTTGCAGTGGGGTAATATATTACTCGATCTCAATACATTACACGTGGTATTTGTAATATATTAATCTAACATCCTAGTCATGGCTGTTACAGGTGTACCAAATGGTCCACGTAAATCACGTTGCTATCACAATCCAGTGGCTCATTTTCGTCATTCATGTCCTCACGTTGCTCGTCAGACAGACAGTCTGATACTTTCCACGCCATCTTAAGAGCATCTACTATCTTCAATAGGCTTATCTGTTCGGTTGTTTTATGAGCCATATTTTTTTTATTAGAATAGTATTTTTTTTCTCAAAATAAATCAACAAACATTATTTTTAGCCATAACTTTTCAGACAAGCGGCTGTTCGCTTGTCTGAAAAGTCATGGCTAAAAATAATGTTTGTTGATTTATTTTGAGAGAAAAATATTATTCTAATAAAAAAGTATGGCTCATAAAACAAGTCTATTATCCTAATTTAGGTGAAAAAAAGTTCCCCAAGTGGCTTCTTCAATTAGATCTCTAAATATTTTCATGCTATATTTCTATTTCTCGCTTGAAAGTAGTCTTATCCTAAATGCTAAACAGTATAAACAGTCGGTCACCAAAATAGGTGTTTAAATGGGAAAGAATGTTGTTTAAATAGTCAAAACAACTGAAGTTGTACCTTTGTGTAGCATTAAGGCCCTGTTTAGTTACTCACCCAAAAATTTTTCATCCATCCCATCGAATCTTTGGACACATGCATAAAACATTAAATGTAGATAAAAAATAAACTAATTACACAGTTTGGTTGAAAATCGCGAGACGAATCTTTTAAGCCTAGTTACTCTATGATTAGCCTTAAGTGCTACAGTAACCCACATGTGCTAATGGTAGATTAATTATACTTAATAGATTTGTCTTGCAGTTTCCTGATGAGCTATGTAATTTATTTTTTTATTAGTTTCTAAAAACTCTTCCCGACATCGTTCCGACACATCCGATGTGACACCCAAAAAATTTTGGTTCTCAATCTAAACAGGGCCTAAAACAGTGTGCAAACGGGCTAAACAAACGCTCGGACAAATAGTGCTTGAAAGATAGAAAACTGATCTAACTCTCCAGAGTACTGAACGAGATACAAAGATGTTTGAAAGATGAAGAAGTATAGAGATCGATTTTTATTAGAATAACTCTAAATGATGATTTAAAGGGTGGTTTTAAGAAAAATAGGTGGAGTTGCTCTTATTATCTTTTACTAGCAAATATGCCCGTACGTTGCAACGGGAGAAAAACATTAAATGATCATAGAAAGTGATGATATAATGTTACATATCTATTTATATTTATCTTTTTTATAACATTAAAGTCCGTAATTTATTTTATTGATAACCATGACATCTATGGTATTAGATAGTTAATATTTACAATAATATATAGCTTGGAGACATATTTATTTAATAATAATAATAATAGAGATTAGTCAAACCTTATCTTACTCTAATATTACCTCTTAATATATCTTAGTATTATATTAAAATATGAGAAGTTTGTTGGTAGCTTTTTTTTATTTAGGTTAGGATTCCTATGAAATATGATATGTCAGTTAAATGTATGTAATTATGAATATATGGGCTTATCAAGTGTTCATATAACATAACAACACATCGTGCAAAGGTAGTGTAAGCATCCTCAAGTATACATTTAGATAAATTAGTAAAATAGTGAGATATGCAGGAATGGTGCTAAAACTTTTATCACAAATCAAGCATCACATTAAATAGACTACCATAAAATTTTCATAACAATTGGAGCAAGATAACTACAATTTCAATTTTACACTAAGCATAGGCAAGCATCTTCAACAAAAAATAAATATACTAAAATTTGTGATATTTTTTGTTTAGTGCATGGACCTACATATATGGAGCTGAAAAAAATTTGTTTTGTAATTTTTAGATTTTTCTATGATTTATTTATCAATTTCCAGCTGATCAATTTTATACTAAAAAGTATATACAAGCATCTCCAGCAAAGAAAATATAATAAAATTTGTGATATTTTTTGTTTACTGCATAGATCTACATATGTGGAGCTGAACAAAATTTGTTTTGTAATTTTAGATTTTTCTATGTATTACTATGTATTTATCAATCGATTTAAATAATAAAAGAAAAGTAAACTAATAGGATAAACACTTTAGATAAATTAGTAAATTAGTAGGATATGCAAGAATGGTGCCAAAGCTTTTACCACAAATCAAGCATCACATTAAATATACTACTATAAAATTTTCATAATAATTGGGCAAGATAACTACAATTTTAATTTTACACTAAAAAACATAGACAAGCATCTTCAGCAAAAAATAAATATACTACAATTTATGATATTTTTTGTTTAGTGCATTGATCTACATATATGAAGCTGAACAAAATTTATTTTGTAATTTTCAGATTTTTCTATGATTTACTACGTATTTATCAATTTCCAGCCGATCAATTTTACACTAAAAAGCATAGGCAAACATCTCCAGCAAAGAAAATATAATAAAATGTGTGATATCTTTTGTTTGCTGCATGGATCTACATATGTGGAGCTAAACAAAATTTGTTTTGTAATTTTAGATTTTTCTATGAATTACTATGTATTTATTAATTAATTTAAATAATAAAAGAAAAATAAACTAATAGGATAAATACTTTGCATCTAAGCCTCTATAATTTCTTTATTCTCAATATCTGTAATGTATAAAAGAGATTTTACATTGAGAACTTTAGAAAAACTTTTATTCTTCTTTTTCCCTTTGCCGACGTTTGAAGCTATTCATACCAGACTGCTGAGCCGACTCGTGTACCAGCCTTTGAGCGATTTGTACGGACGCCTGGCCGACTTGTCCCGTACCGACGGCAGAAAAATTTTGGGACAGACTGAAATTTTCACAATTTAGTAGTACTTTTAATTTAATTTAAATTGTGGGCCATGATCCTTTGACATTTGTTTCCTCTAATTGTGTGTGTATGCTGTAGCGCGGTTGGTATGGACTTATTTTATCCCGCTCTTGTTACTCTATCTTCTAAATTTTCAATCTATATAATCGTCTAATTTGGCAGCTTGTGAGAGCAAGTCCAACAATAGAGTCAAGTATATCTGACTATTCGTCAAGTTAGAAGAACCAGATTATATAATAGGTATCTCCTTTTTATCTAAATTTTTTTAATGTTACTTTTACCATGTTCTACTTAGTCTTTTCTAATTCTTGTCACATTCAATTTGTGTTTAGGCCCATCATTGCATAGGCTTCCGTACCAGCTTGTTGCTTCTATGAGAGCCAAGCTCTTCTTTTTTCATTCCTCTACATCAACATTTGCTTACCTATAGGATAATTATTATGTTTTCCTAGTGCCATTTTGGTTTGAACAATCCTAATACGATAGCCAAGGCAGTAGGCTTGGGACTAATAAGAGATTTTCAAAGGACATGCCCTTGGATTCGGACCAGTTTGGTAGAGTTTCGCTTTCTCCAGAAACAGTAACTACTTTACCGTGTGTTTGGTTGGGGGTTGGGTGGGTTGGGTTGGATCCAACCCAGTTTTTGGGGACGGAGCCAACCCGTCCAGTGTTTGGTTGCATCTCTAATTTCTGGGTTGGAGTCAACCCGTCCGGTGTTTGGTTGAAGGAATTGGAAATATGAATTGGATGCCATGATAACCCCGTTAGTGAGGATCCCACTTGACACCAGGGGACCCCACCTGTCAATCTCTCACCTATTTCTTTTTTTTTAATTTTTTCTCCACCTTATCTTCTTCCACCCACCACTTTCTTCTTCTTCAACCTTCTCCTGGCGCGCGTGAAGACCCACCTCCCTCTGCTACGGTGAGGCGCGCGGTGGTGGTGCTCGTGCGTGCGGAGGCGGCCTCACCTCCCTCGCGCGCGGCCTGGCGAAGGCTCGTGCGCGTGGCCTTGCCTCCCTCGCGGAGGCTCGTGCGCGGAGGCCGGGCGGAGGCTCGTGCGCGCGGCCAGGCGGAGGCGGCCGCGGCCCTCTCGCGCTCCAGGAGACCGGAGCGGGGCGTGGCGGCGGAGACCGCAGCGGGGCACTCGCGCGCGGCCGGGCGGAGGCAGGCGGGCAGTGCTCCTGTGCGTGGCGGCGGGACTTCGGGCGCGAGCGCGACTGCGGAACGGACGTCGTTCGTGGTCCCTGCACGAGTCCCACTCAACCCGGCGGGAGCGGCTCCGTCCGTCGAAATCTGGCGGACGAGCCCAACCCGCATAATCAGTGAATATTCCTTTGGGGTTCAACCCATCCCTTTCCCAACCCCCGTCCAAACACCCCAAAAGCGGATCGAACCCATTCGGGTTGGTCTCAACCTTGCAACCAAACACACGGTTAGAGAAGTGGCTTCTCGAGTGGCGTAAAAATTCTTTAAAAAACATTCGTCAAGACAGATTCTACTACATTTTCTAAAATATTCTATTTTGAAATTAGAAAATATTGTTTTTTTTGGAAAAATCAACAGTATGTTCATGTTCGATCTTGTTTCGTTGCATAATTAATTGTTGAAAATGTTACGGTCAAAACAAATTTGGAACAGATACTTGTTTCGAAAGGAAATTGCCTAAGTCTCCAAATGCCACTAATTCGCCTGCGCCATCATTGCTGCCCTTTGTGACATAGTACTCCCTCAATGAATTCTAGCTTGCCATCTGACCATGAAATCATCTTTGCATTTTCTGTGCATTTCTTTGTAATTAAATTAATGCAACAAAACAAGATTAAACATAAATATGTTTGGATTTATTTAGCTAAAAAGTCATGATAACAAATATTGTTTACTGATTTATTATAAAAAAAATACTAATAAATAGATGATAGATTTAACTGATAAACTCTATCATCATTTCTTTGCACTGAAAATGCACTGCGCGGAGGTAGCTAGGATGAGCGGTACCTCCACGTAGTTCGTTTCCTGTGCCGGCTCCGCGTGGTTTCTATTCATTGCGATCAAGGACCTGAATGAACGGAAAGATCGCGAAAGAGCGGCGCTAGAAACCTGCAAGGGCCATCCACGTCCTCGCCGAACCCTCCCGGCCGCGCCTCCCCCAACTGCCTACCGTACCGAACTCACGAGCAAAGCTAACGCTGCAAACCAACTGGCCGCCCCCAAAAACCACGCTAATCACAGGGAGAAGAGGAGAAAAGGAGAGAAAAAAAAAGTGCTAGGGTTTGGCTAATTGGCTCCCGCCATGGCGTCAACCTCTCCGCGCCGCTCCTCCGGCGGGGACCCACCTTCCCCGTCCACGCCGCTCATCTCCTCGCCGACCTCCCCGGCATCCGGCCCCTCCGGAGGCGGCCCGCTGGGGCGGCTCACGAGCCTCCGCGGCGCGGCGCGGTTCATCCGCCGCACTGGGAGCCGGCGCCTGATGAGGGAGCCCTCCGTGGCGGTGCGGGAGACGGCCGCCGAGCACCTCGAGGAGCGCCAGACCGACTGGGCCTACTCCAAGCCCGTCGTCGTGCTCGACATGCTCTGGAACCTCGCCTTCGTCGCCGTCGCCGCGGCCGTACTCGCCGCGTCGACGGGCGAGAGCCCCGCCGTGCCGCTCCGTGTCTGGATCGCGGGCTACGTGCTCCAGTGCCTCCTCCACATCCTCTGCGTCACCGTCGAGTACAGGCGTCGGAGCAGGGACGCGGACCAGGAGGGAGCCGGTGATGAGGATTTCAAGCTCAGGTGAGCGAGCCTCTGCTTGGATCGAGCCCGAGCTCTCAATACTTCTGGTGTTTCATCTTATTGCCATCATGATCTGGTCAAAGTTACGTGCCACCTCCAGGCCTCCTTATGTTGTGCTGTGTTGACCATTTCTGTGCTCATGCTTTTGATTGTTAAGTAGCTACCTCGTGCTCTTTGTTGTTGGTCTTTGAAGCTCTTCTCCTTTGAGTTGTGGACTAGATGGCAGTTGTGCACCTTTTTATGGGGCCTCTACCTTTTCCCCTTTATTTCATTCCCCTTTTCTTTTTTGTATATAGTATGACTACTATTGAACTTGTGATATTCTTTGCTTATAAAAATTGTGCATAGGGGGATGGTGAAAGGTTGATTGCCAGCGTAATTATGTTGTTTCAGTTAAGGTTGCATTCTTATGGAAAACTTTTGAAGTAATTGATGATAGCATGTGTGACTTCATACATTGCAGACTTGCAGCGGAACCGGTTAATTATTTAGGTGTGCTTGAGGGGATTTATCTGACAAATCTTTTATATTTTGGATCTGAATCCCCACTACCTAAACAAACCCTTATTCTCTCAATTCCGTAACTGTTATTTCAATAACCAGTTTCGACAAATTTATATTGGTATTTGCAGCCAACTTTATGATGACCAAGATGCTTCTATTGAATGTATTCCCTTTAATTTCCATAAATGTGTTTTGAATATTTCTTTGTGGTTCACTTGCATGCAAATATACCACTTGATTGCAATCCTTTTAGAACAAGTGAAAGCAATAAGTAATGAAATTATCATCTATAACAATGAAGTACAAAAACTGAAAACAAGAGATTTAGCCTGAGAACTGAGTAGGTTGCTTTCTGAGATTATTTAATATGGGCTGATATCTTACATAGAAATGGCCCCAATGAAAACGTTGTATTGATTTTATGAACTTGTCTATTACTAGTTTTTTTGGGCGCTTTTGTACAAAGCCTTCACATGTCTTTCCTTCATTTTACCTGCATCACACTAGGAAACATTTCAATACTGAAATCCTTAAGATTACTTGTTCTTGTCGTCATACTTATTATTTATCTGTTTCCATGTTCAGTGTTGTGAAGCACTTGGAGTCTGCAAACACGATGTTTTCCTTCATATGGTGGATTGTCGGGTTCTATTGGGTCTCTGCAGGCGGTCAAGCTTTATCACATGATGCTCCTCAGCTTTATTGGTATGCCTGTTGTAACTGTAACTTGATGTGTGAATAAGGGAAAAAAAATTGAGTGGTCCTTTTTAAGTTCATCAATGTTGTTCTCTGAAATGTCTATCTTCTTTTTCTTATTTCTACAGGCTGTCAATTGTTTTTCTGGCATTTGATGTTTTCTTTGTGGTCTTCTGTGTTGCCTTGGCTTGTGTGATTGGAATCGCTGTTTGTTGCTGCCTTCCCTGCATTATTGCTATCTTATATGCTGTAACTGATCAGGTATGCCCTGTGACCACCATGGTCTTCTAAATACAGTTCCTTTATTTTTTCTGTCAAATGCAATGGCTAATGCCCTGTTTGGATGATATTAACACTTCTGTTTGCTGCCCTTTGCTACATTCATACACCCATGCCCTGTAGTGGTGCAGGTAATTTTAACTGAAGCTTTGCCTGGGATCATTGATCTCTCCTATGCTGATGTGCAGTGAGCTAGTAACCATCATTGCCTGAACTTTTTCTCTGTAGCTTTATCCCTTTACACTACCACAACTACTTATTCTACTTATTAGCTATTATTATTTGAATTGTTCATGCTTAAGATGGTCGTTGACATGATGGAAACAATTCTCATCTCTGCCTCCTGACACAAAACCAATCCTCTTGTGTTTTTGCTGAGACTATCTACTTGTTTTAATTTCAGCAGGAGGGAGCATCTGAAGATGACATAAACAACCTTTCCAAATTCAAATTTCGGACAATGAGTGATGCAGACAAGCTAGCTGCCGGCATTGCAGCACCTGTGGGTGGAGTGATGACAGAGTGTGGTACCAATCCTCCTGTCGAACATATTCTTTCAGCTGAGGATGCGGTAAGTTTTTCAAGTTTCTTTTGTGAAGTTTTAGTGACACATTGTGTTATCATTCTCCTTCTGTAGATATTTATGATCGTCGCTGAATGTGTTAGAAATCCCATTTCATTTGAATAATTGTGGGATTTTAGGATAATTGCAGCAAACTGATTACATCATGTTAATTTTTACATTGCATGAGGTCTAAAGTCTATTATTTGTAGAATAGTTTACCATTTCTTACACTGGAGCATGCATTTCTGAAATTGTAGAATAGTTTATCATTCCCTAGATTTGCAAAAGGTTAGTTTGCATGGACAATGGAGGAGTTTTGGTTTGGAAATTGTTTCCTTCTTTTGCCACAGTACTTCCATAGTTCCAGTTCTCTTTACATGGCGAAACATTTACTCCCTCTGTTTCACTATATTTGTCCACAACAAACCATGTGCAGAAACCAATGAATTACTAGTAACAGGAACATGAAATAACCATCTCTACCCATATTCATCATGATGTAACCATTTCTCTACACTTAGAATCAGGGCGTGGAGTAGAAATATTGCAATAATTACACCCTTCATACCATCAATGGACAAACATGGTAGAACGTTTTCTCCCAAGGCCTACAAAATAGTGAAACGGAGGGAGTAGTATGTTTAAGTTTTTGTAGAATGTCAATTTGTTCATTTTTTCTTTGCCTTCCTCAGTTCTATGGGACGTGTGCCTCTGCCTGTATCGGACATTTCAGATGTCACTACCTTCTTGTTGCTGCCTCTGCCTGTTGGGACATGTCATGTCACTACGTTCTTGTAGCCATAGGCAGTACTACTTCCTTAACACCCCATGGTTCGAAAGATGTGATTTTAGGTGTCTATGTACATAAAAGCTCTCCTGTGTGTGTCAAAATATTTATCTTGGACTTCTGTTAGTGTAGAAGGGTTTCAGCATCTTGCCATCTTTCTCTTTGGATTTGTTGTATGCACCTTTGAAACTAGGGAGCTTTATGGATAAACATCTGATCTAGTTTTCAGAAATGAAATGACTAATCCATTTACCTTTTCTTTTAAAATTTGAAGCTACAGTTTAAATGTCTTTTGGCACTTAAAGATTTTGGAGTTCAGAGAAAATAATTTAAAGATTTAGAGTTCAAAGGAAAGAATTTGAGTAATTGGAGAATTCTTCTATCTTATCTGAGGAGAAGTTTCATATCTGCAACTTGAATCCAAATTAATTATAAAACAAAGCTGATATATTGATGCCAAATGGTTTAGTTTTAGATTTTAAATTCAACTTTAAGTTTAAAGGGCAAACTACATCCATGAGAAATTAGCTTACACCACCTCAAATATTTTTTTATCAATTTTGGATTAAATAAAAATTAACCTGCATATGATTTCATATATAAGATTCTATGTTTGGAAGAAATTGAGTGATTTCTCTTTGATCATTTTTTTACTATAAAAATGTTTTACCTTTCTATGACCTTTCAAAAATAGTTAGATTTTGGAAATTCTGACAGTGATGATTTAGTTTAGGACATAATGTAATGTCCATCATTTCACTAGTATGTACAAAGGAAGAAAAATGACAGTAGATCCAAAACTGCACTGCTTTATTTTTCCATGCACACAACTTACTTTAGATTAGGGAGTCTCATGTGAATTCTATGTCAAGGTCAATGGATGTATGATAGAATATGGGGATCTGGAAATAATTAATAAAATTGTAATATTCTGGTGCCAGCTTATCTAGCTGGCATGTGACCTCAACTACTTCTATATGTTTTTTTCGAAACAAATATACCAAAATTGTACTCAATGGGCAAAACCCATGTTTTTCTATAAGCAATCAAGTTTGGTGTCATAAATCTTATAGACATGTGACAGGCAGCTGAACTCTATTAATGATAGACTCATTAGTGTTCTCAGTGTCTGCAAGATGATGTTTCCTATTTGTCCATGTGTGAGCATTCAACTGGTCAGTTTGAAACTTGGAATTACTGCCTCTTGCATTGTGCCATTCACCTTTTGTGTAGGTACCAGTCCTTATGAAGCTGATGTTCAATTCTGAATGTTTTGGGCTGGCTCAAACCTTTGTTATCTTCTGGAAAAGAGTTACCACCCTCTGTCCCAAATTATAGGTCGTTTTGGGTTTTCTAGGCACATGGCTTTTGCTATGCACCTAGATATACGATATGTCTAGATACATAGTAAAAGTTGTGCATCTAGAAAAGCCAAAATGACCTATAAATTGGAACAGAATGAGTATTATGTTGAGCTCTTGTTTTTTTGCTACTTGCTTATAATGAGTAAATATATGCAGTACTGTTAGTCACATACATTTGAGTTACTGTGCAGTCTTACACTGTTATTACTAGTCAGAGAATGCTATTCTATCAGACTCAATTTGATCATCCTATTTTTAATGCAGGAGTGCTGTATCTGCCTATGCCCATATGAAGATGGTGTGGAGCTACGTGAGCTCCCTTGCAACCACCATTTTCACTGCAGCTGCATAGACAAGTGGCTTCACATAAATGCTACTTGCCCATTATGCAAGTTCAACATTGTCAAGAGCAATCTCGACAGAGAAGAGGTCTAGGTCACTAAGGGAAAAAAAATGTGGCGAAACATTTCGGCATGTCCCAGCTGTGCTCCAGTACTACGACATTTGGGAATCGAGTTGTGATTACCGGTCCTGTAGTTAAAAGTCATAGTGATGCACAGATGGTTGCAATGTTGGTTCTCGTGAATATTCCTTTTAGCAGTTTTCTGCAGGGGCTGTACATTCTCTTTCTCCTCGATCTGATTGCATTGCAGATTTATTTGTACATGAACAGTTGAACACATGGTCATGTTGGATCTTGAAAGCAGTCAGTCGTTTGTAAAATGATTCATGAATTGGAGGCTAGTATGCAGACTGCTTTTGGTTGGCATAAATGATTTGTGGACAATATGATGCAGATGTGCAATTCCAAATATTGTGTATCTGTTCCCTTTTGAAATATGGTAAACCTTTTTTTGCACGCAAAACATGAGTGTACAAATGGCACAATCGAACATGACTGTCCTGTTCGCTTGAGATGAATCTGCCAGTCAACTCACTAGTGTTTTTCTTTGACAATAAATTAGCGAACAGTACTTTTAGCCATTATTTTTCTGACAAGCGAACAAGATAATGCCCAAATTTTCAGTTTATATGCAACCTTTCCTGATTTCATCTCCTCAGGTGGTTTGTGTTTAGCATGGTCACGTAGTGGGTCGATGCCCCCATATTTGGACCTCTCAAATTTTCAGTTCAGAATGTAGTTAATCTGTTTCAGTTCAACCAAACTTTATATATAACCAAACTAATCGTGACGATCATGTTCGGTGGTGATGATGATGGTAGCCAGGCAGCGTCAGCATTCGAGTTTGGAGGATCCGCTAAGCCGTTGGCTCATCATGCCCGCATGGATGACACCGACACCCCAGCACCGTACCGCTGCATGCAACGCGCACCTGACATGAGAAGCATCGTCGACCCAGAAATCACCGAGAGCTCGCAGCCAAAACCTCCACCTACTATGTATCATCCAATCGATCCTTCGCGTCGCGCTCTATAAGGCCATGATGGCAGCCGCGAGATGGTCTCTTGTAGTCGGCGCCGCCGTGGCCGTGGCGGCGGTGGCGGTGGCCGTCGCTCTGTCTTCGCCATGCTTCGCCGCGACGGCCGCGGCCAGGCCACTCCCGTACGCGGGCCGCTCGTCGCCGACGTCGCTGGACTGCGCCACGGTGACGTCGCTGCTGGCGGGCTGCAAGGCCTTCGTCAGGCGCGGGGTGGTGGCGGCGTCGCCGTCCGTGCCGGCGCCCGGCGCGGCGTGCTGCGAGGGCGTGGCGGAGCTGTACGCCGTGGCCTCGGACTCCGCCGACAACTGGCGGTCGGTGTGCGGGTGCATGGCGGGGCTCGTCCGGCGGTACCCCTCCAACGCCTCCGCCATCGCGCTGCTGCCGGTCCTCTGCGCCGTCCTGCCGCCCGCCGCCGGCACCCTCACGTACTGCACAAGGTACGACGAGCACACGCGATGTACGTACGCACATCGTCGATCTCTCTCTCGCTCGCTCTTATTCAATCATCAAATAGAGCGGCAAACTCTGGCGCTTGTTAATATTATTGTTACTGATTTTGATCTCGCAGCCCTTCTTGACCTCGCAGCCATGGCCGGCCGTGCAAGGATAATCATCACGACTTTCACGAGCAATATCTCTGCTCATCATCTCAGCATAGTTGCCATGTACACACTAGCTAGAAATAAAGTTAATTTGGAGCACAGCTTTTTTTTTTGGAGAATAGCTAGGACTGTTCTAGTAATTTGGTCTTGGTCGTTAATTTACTGTTGATTCAATGCGGTTTGACCCACCGAAGACCGAATCACCGATTCAGTCAACGAAGTTGCACCACCTAGTCGAACGTGCTCAAACGATATGCATTGCTATTGCTTGTTCATCAGGTTCCACCAGGCACCGATGCTTGCTTGCTTGGTAGCCGCCGGTTGGGCGCCTAGTAAACATGCATGCGTTGGCAGTTGGGCCTGAGTCGCTTATCGACACATCGAACGGACACATTTTGGGCCCCAAAAACGAGACTATATAGCTGAAAAGTTTCTCTCTTTTTTTTTTGAGAAATTTGCAAAGATTCCCCCCATGTCACATACTGACATAGTACAAGATTTTGAGATATATGCAGAGTACCACCTCATAAGATGTTTTTATTACAAATGCTAAGGTCTTGTTTAGTTCCACACCCAAAAACTTTTTATTTATCCCATCGAATCTTTAAACACATGCATGAAGCATTAAATATAGACGAAAACAAAAACTAATTCCACAGTTTGCATGTAAATGGCGAGACGAATCTTTTAAACCTAATCTATGATTGGACACTAATTGATAAATAAAAAAAATACTACAACTAAAAACTTTTCGGAACTAAACAACACGTATATCGCTAAAAAATTTGAGGCATTATAAGTTTTGCTAAACATTCATGTTGACAAACAAAATTTTACAAATCGGAAAAAAAACCGTTATGATTAAGCCTAATCGAAGATAAAAGATATTAGGTATGTACTTTTAGAAGTACTAATAAATATATCCGTGCATTGCTACGAGAGAAGGGTCGCATGATTGGGAACTACATGATCGTTCTTCCTACTTATCAGCGCCGCCTCCAATCCTGCTCTCGCTTGCGTCCACTGCCTCATGCACCCCCCAGTTGTCGCCCTCTCTATTAGGCTTCTAGCACCCACAGTCAGCACCTTACGGCTCACACATGATCACTGCCCCACTAACCTCCCACGACGTCCTACCCTAACCATAGGGCTCATGTCTACCAGTCTAGCATGACGCCCCTGCCGCTAGCCCTACACAAACTCTTACAATTTTTTGCTAAGGATTAAAAAAGAAAAGAAAAGTTTTATTTATGTTCTTAATTTTCTAGTATTTATATTTAGGTAGATTTAAAAGAGAAAAGCTTTTGTTCTTATTCTCAATTCACGTTGTTCTTTGCGTATATGGAGGTGGTGGCAGAGAGCACGCGGCAGTGCTTTGAGGGGGCAAGGACCGACCGCATCCTCCATCGATGAGCTCTCGGAGCTCGACCTGGCTGGATTCTCCCAGCCTCTCGGGCCAGGCGATGGCAAGGACAAATAGCTGCAGCAGGAGGGGACAAAGTCCAGGGGCAGCAGCACGTTGAAGATGACCAAAGGGTTGGAGCTCTTTCTCTTGCGCTTCGACGGTCGTCGTACCTAATGTCGCCGCCGGCGGCGCTGCGGGTTGTAAAGGCCGTGAATGAACTATTACCGGAGGAGGTTGCTAAGGAAGAGCTGCCTCTAGAGGCGGCGCTGCGGGTTGTAAAGGCCATGAATGAACTGTTACCTGAGGAGGTTGCTAAGGAAGAGCTGTTTCTAGAGAAATAAATAAAATAACCACATACTTAAAGAAGAACACATGGCGCAGTGGCAAGGCCAATAAGGTTTGGTTCGTCAGGTGTTGGGTTCAAGCCCCAGGCTTGTGTAATCTTTTCTCTAATTTGTTATTTATGGGCGGACAGAAAAATGGGCAGCCAGAAACTTCGGAACTAAACAAGGCCTGATTCTACACACATATACCTCCAAAAATGGAGGCATTATAAGTTCTTCTAAATATTCATGTTGTGTAACAAAATTTTACAAATAGGAAAAAAACCGTTATGATTAAGCCTAATCGAAGATAAAAGATATTAGGTCTGTACTTTTAGAAGTATGTATATCCAATTTGGATAAAGGTTACATTATCGGTTCCAATTCCAACACAGGAGAATTTGGATTATTAGCGTACACACGTTGCTGTGATTTCAACAAAAACATATAAGGGGGTGTTTAGTTAAAAAAATACAAAATACAAAATGTCAACTATTTTGGAATGATGGAATGCAAAATATTAAAATTTTCAGGGTCATATTTAGTTCCATCCAAAATATAGAATTTATTGCCCTCATAAGTGCCCCATGAGGCTCTTTTAGGTTTTTTTGCCTCTTGAGGCTAAAATCCAAAATGGAGAATAACCACATTTTTACCAAAAAATTTGCATGGTGTTTAGTTCTGTTTGCAAAATGATGAACCAAAACTCAAAATTTTTTGGAATAGGAGGGGAACTAGGGATGTTTAGTTTCACATAGAATCCAAAATGCAAAATGCCAACTAGTTTGGAGTGATGAAATGCAAAATGCTAAAATTTATTAGCCATGCAAAATGCAGAATTTATTGTCTTCATGAGAGCCTCTTGAGACTCTTTTTGGGGGTTTTTTGGCCTCTTGAGGCTAAAATCCAAAATGAAGAAAGAGCATCTCCAACAGTTTGGCAGATGACTTCCCATCCATGGTTTTTTAGCAAAGTGAGAAAAAAAAACTCTCCAACAGTTTTTTTAGAAAAGTGAGAAAATACGTACGCGTATCCTACCCCTCCCTCTTATTTCTCTTTCCAAAAAAATCCTCAATCACTAGAAGGCAATAAGCACCACATGCAATCTTGCCGGATATGCAAAACAAATCCTCATGTTGGCCAGCCAACATACAGAGGCAAATCAGCGCCATGATCCTCAGCGTCCTCATCAGATCACTATCACCCAAAATTCATGCAACCTGTCTCTTCTTGCCCACCAATTAGGAACCATAGCGCTCCCTCCCTCCTTGTCCATAGCAACCGCGCTGCCTTGTTCGATGTCATTATCGTCCTCGAGTCAGCCTCCACGACCACCACGTAGAAGCAGGATGTCGCTCCGGCGTATGTGCTCTTCACCAGCCGCTAACCATTTGCGGCTACGGCACCCTACTGCGCTGTCGCTGTCATCCTCGAGCTGCCCTCCATGGCCACGACCACCACGCGGAAGCGAGGACGGGCTCCGACATCCCTGCTCTGCGACACGAATTCTTGCTGTTTAAATCCGTGTGGACGGGATCGTCGTCTTTCCTGCAAGGGTGAGTGTATCTGATCCGTCGACAAGAGACCAGGTATGTTAGTTCTCTTTGATGTGTTGCTTGGTTTTCTTGGTCATCCCTAGCAAATAAACAAGAGAGCGAAAATCAAGTCATGCCAACTAATCAAGTATTATCTGCCAAGTGCAAATTGTCATGCAATAGATATCTTTTGACATGCTGCCAAGGACGAGTTATAGGAAATGTATGGTTCTTGTTAAAAAAGAAGATAGATTAGAATACAACAGATCTTAATTTATTTCACCCGTCTCCTATAAAGTCACTTTCCATCGAAAATGCAGCTCTGCTAACATGATACATGAAAAATGCAGCACTATCAGAATGCCAATATATAGTTCATTTGTTCATAGTCCAATAGTGGTTTCACTAAAACAAAAGGGAATGACATATCAATTTTTTCATTGATATTACAAGGCTATGTACCGTTGTAAGTTAATAAATTGATTTCTGAAGAAAATCTTCACCGAGTCGAGATAGTGTTTGTAGTTCCAATAGGCATGAAAATGGATCGGATACGGACGGATATTACCGATATCATATTTGTTTTCATATTTTTGGTCGGATTCGGATTCGAATACGGATAATGTTAATCATGTCGGATAACATACAATTGGATGTCGACATCATAAATATATGATTTAAATATTCGGATACGGATACGGTATCGGATGTTGAATATTTGGACTCGGATACGGACAGATCTGGACCTCTCTAAACGAATTCGGTCTCGAATACGGTCGGAAAATATCCATATCGTTTTCATCCCTGAGTTCCAAAGATAATTATACTTCTTATCCTAGCTTTACAGTGAAGATACATAGGCATTAGGTCACGGATAAACAAACTACTGTCATCAGTAGAGTAGATGATACATACAGATCAATGGCAGATCGGATAATTGCATGAGCAACACCCTGATCTGTTTCTGCATTGCAACATGGAAACACAAAATGTCAAACATTTAACAACACAAGATTAGGAAGCATTTCTGCATTCAAAAGCTAAAGCAGCACATTAGGAAGTGGAAATTTCGTAGCGAGCAATAGCCAATAGGTACGTGCAAGTAATTTAAGATAGGAAGATGTTAGAGGGGAAATAAACAATATGGATTTGAACTAATACAGGGATGCACACATTGGCTCAGCAATAGGATATTGTCATACTCCGAAAATCATCAAACACAGGACAAAATCATGGCTGCGAACCAAATCAAGGTAGAGGACCTAAAGCCACCTGATGTGTATTTGAATAGCAAAGGATGCTGCTTAAATTTGGTGCCAAGAAGGTGAGACATAATGTCTGACGAAAACAACGAAATCTGAGGAACTAAAGTACTGAAATTCAAAACAGAATTGGTTACCTGGTGCAGTGGAATTGTATGTAGATATAGATAATCAAAATTATAGACCCATAGTAAACTATACAGGTGAACATGAATGAAATCTATGTACTAGGTAACAAAATTCATAACAAAATTCAATTGGAATTGAAAGAACTTATGAAATATGGTAGTGCTCATAGTGGACTGCAATAACAAAAGAGAGGAAACATGAGGCATAGAGCCAAGATAGGCAAAAACCTGGCATGTGTGCATTCTAAGCTGATCAGAGCTGGCACTAGGGCATATGTGCAAATGGCCGGCCAAGTGGAGGCTGGATCTATAGCAGCACCGCGCGGGGAGGGATGCGCTTATATCAGGGTTGGTCCCTGTACCGACGCAGGATGGCCACAACCGCCAATGCCCAGGCTGCCACGTTGGAGGCAAGCGTGTCGTTGCTCCACACAAGTGGCCTGCCGAGTGAAGGCTGAGTCTGTAGCACCACCGCTCGGGGAGGGGCGCGATGTACCAGGGCTGGCCCCCATGCCTACGCTGTCGAGCCGCGGCGGCCAGCGCAAGCCTACCATGCGGGGGTGGCCGCGTGAAAGGTCCAAATGGCTAGAGGGGGGGTGAATAGCCTATTTAAAAATTCTACAAACTTTACTAAGCAAGTGTGTTAGTAAAACAAATGGCTAAGCAAACCTAGCACTAGCTCAACTAAGCTATGCAAGCCACCTATATAAACTTGTATAAGGCTAAACACTAATCCACAACAATAAGAGAAGGCTACACAACAACTCTACTCTAAACAAGAACTAAGCTAAACAAGCTAAACAACTAGCAAGATAAGCAAGTATGTAAAGGAGTAGAGAGTGATTGCTATACCAACGTTGCAGAGTAGATATATGACCAATCAATCAATCACAATCACAAGAGAATCCTCGGCAAGAGATGACGCAAGATTTTTTACCTAGGTTCACTTGCTTCCTGGCAAGCTAGTCCTCGTTGTGGCGATACACCCACTTGATGGATCACGAGCTAATTGGCAATCCAAAGCCAAACCCTCAGCGGGTGCCACACATCCACTCACAAGATGGGGATCCTCCAAGCCACTAGCAATCCACTAGAGTAGCCAATTGCGATCTCCCACGGGGAAGGCTCAAGAACCTGTCACAAATCACTTGGTGAGGCTCAAAACAGTCTCCAATCATGAGCTCAACACTACCGCTGCTCCAAGCCGTCTAGGGCGTCGGGAAACACCCAAGAGTAACAAGAAATCCACGGCAAACTCAAAGATCAAGTGCCACTAGATGCAACTCTCAAAGCAATGCACTTGAATCTCACTCAATCTCACTAGGATTAGCAATCAAGCAAGGAGATGAGTAGAGGGAGTGTTCTCTAGCTCAATGTATGTCTCAAGTAATCAAATATGCAAGAGAGAGCCTCCCAAAGCCGGCCACCTTCTATTTATAAGCCCCTCAAAGAGATAGAGCCGTTGGCTCTGTCACTGGGTAGATTTCGGAGGCACCGCACGATCAACAAGGAGCCACCGCACGCTCGACCCCCTGCGTCCGGTGCTCTAGAGTTATCCACGTGTCCACCTTTGAATCTCGCGCGTCAAACTCTAACGGTCACCTGCGGACCACCGGACGCAACTAAGTGAGCACCGGACTCGTCCGGTACTCACCGGTCACGTACGCAAAGAGGTCTGCAAACTCACGACCTCACCGGACTCGGAGCACCGGACGCGTCCGGTGCTCACTGGACTCATGCGCAGAGAGGGTTGCAAACCTCCTGCACACCGGACTCAGAGCACCAGTCGCGTCCGGTGCTCACCGGACTCATGCGTAGAGAGGGTTGCAAACCTCCTGCACACTGGACTCACACCACCGGACGCACCCTGAGCGTCCGGTGCTCTCAGTCAAAAACCTCCTACTGAAGTCAAGCCACACCAGACGCATGAACAGGGAACACCCTGCATCTGGTGCTCAACCCTAACAGAGTTATGCACTGACAGCACACCGGACGCTAGGGTCAGCGTCCGGTGTCTCCGCGCACTGCGTCCGGTGAGAAACACTCCCGCGACTTCTCCAAATTTCCCACCGGCGCAATAGAAAATATGCACTTAATTTTCTCAAAAGCGTTGAATCCCTCTCGACCCTAGAAACTCCACCTCCTTTGTAAATGTACTAACACTTCCAAGTGTCTACCACCAAAGTGCATGTGTGTTAGCTTTTCACAAATATTTTCATCAAAGGAGTTAGGTTAACACTTTACTAGATCATAATGCATATGCTTAAGATATGGACCTAGTAACACTTGATTCGAGAGATGACCGTGATTTTCCCTCTTGATAGTCGGCTATTTATCCTAAATCCGGTCAATCACTTCTCTACTCAACTTAGATAGGCAAAAGCAAAACCCTAAGTTTATACCTTTGCCTTGTTCACTTTACTCCTCGTCTATGACTATGATCTCCACTTCATGCTTCATCTTTTTTTGATCATGTGGCCACCTTTCCATGCCACCTTGCACCTTAATCACAAGTGTTGCTATGCCTAACTCAAATCACTTAAACACAAGGCATTAGCAACTTGGTGTCATTAATTACCAAAATCAAACTTGAGCTTTCACCGCGTCGGGAGCCGCCATGGTGGAGATGGAAGGTCCGAGGGACGACCTCTTTGGGTGGGCCAGTGACGCTGGAATAGGATGGGAAGGAAATCGATGGAAAGAGACGAAGCGACAGAAAGGTGAGGCAACCACGACGTCTTCCTCTTCCTCTCCTCCGGCTGCGACTCCGCTCGGAGGCTGGCTCGGGCGGCGGCATGCTCCTCTCGTCCGTAGTCTCCCTCCCGGACCCATGTGGCTGTGTACAGGATAAGGCAGCGACAGCTGTTTGTTTGTTGGTCTTTATTACTACTCCGTAGAGGAGAGGGGCCTGAAATTTCTAGAAGAGGAGAACAGTGAGGAGAGGATGCACTTGCACGGTGGACTGGGAAAAAGGGAAGGAGGAAAAGATGAAGTGCTACGGGTAACAGTACCTTGTGGCCAAACATCTATGCGTGCATATACTCTTAGGACTTGTTTAGTTGGGGAATTTTTTTGGTTTTAGCTACTGTAGTACTTTCGTTTGTATTTGACAAATATTATCCAATTATGAATACAAAGATTATATTTGTACCGAAACGATAGAGCCATAATTGAATCTGTCAAAAAAAATTCCATCTTCACCTAGAAAGGAGGAGCTTGTGCTTATAGATGATGTTCCTGTGTCGAGAAACCACGTGAAATGTCTTTTTCAGCCATATGAATACTTGTCTAACGAGGTAAAAGATGCAAGTCATAATACTCAATCAAACATTGGCGACTTCAATATCCTTTTCTCTCTAATGGTTCAATGCATACAGATCATAGATGCCTATGTTAAGCTGCTGAAGGCCTAGGAGGGTTTGAAAAAGCAACAAGGAGGTACGGTCTATTTGCGAATTTATTGACGCATGAAAAAAATGGATATCAAAGATTTCTTTCTGCCGATATTAAACATTATCTTAGCCACAACATGGAAAGGTCTATAAAGTAAAGTTTATGAGACTGTGACGTTGTGCTCTCCGTGACTGTGTTTGATTTCGCAAATTTTTTAAGATAATGTTACTTTAAAGTTAGTATTTAAGTTTTACAGTATTATTATCTTATTGTGTGATCTGTGTGTTTTAAACATAAAATGTTAGATATCTCGTAGCAACGCACAAGCACGCTTCCTAGTTTATATAATGTCTTAACATTGAAATCTAAATTTCCAAATGGTACGGTGTGTAGCTTTCTCATCAACAGTCAAGCCCATGTTTCCTTCGCAAAAAAACTGTTGTAATCCATGTGTTCAAACTTCATTTTTTCTTGATTCAACTCCCAGATCGCATTAGACTCCTCTTGAAAGTTAGGGATAGGAAGGATAGGGAAAATATGATCTATTTTTTTCCATGTAGAGACAGAAAACGTACTCCCTTTTGTCTATAAAATAAATGCAATTCTTACTTTTTGAAAAGTCAAATAATTTAAACTTTGATTAAATTTACATTAAAAGGTATAAAAATTAGCCTGTTTCAGTGGGGAGTTTCATAATGTTTATTTCAAAAACTGACATGCTATGTGAAATGAAATAAAATATGGATAAAACATCCACTCTTTATAGAGAGTTTTTTATTCTATGATTTTATAGGCATTTAATTTCAAGACTAATAGAGAGTTGTAGTTGTGCTAAGAGAGTTTCATTTAGATGAAACCCATTTTTTTTTTCTCTTCTTAAATACACGAACATGTCATAAAAATGTCTATATAGCAACCTATTTAATGTGAATGAAACTCACATGAAACAACTAATATAAAATAAGTATCATTAGATAAGTTTTATAATATATTTTAATTGGAGACATAAATATTAATACTCTGATAGTCACATATCCCATAATTGCATTGTTCTTTTGCGGACGTAGGGAGTACATGTGGAGGTTGGATGGACGAGCCATAGAAAGTAGGAATCAAGATGGTAATGGGTACCCGAACCGAACTCCGAGTAACCAATGAGTTTTATCCGATAGAGAGACAGGTATGAGATGATTTTTTTTTTATCAATGGGTACATTATTAGGTGAAATCCTATATCTATTGGGTATGACAGGTACGGGTGTAGGTGCCCCATACCCGCCTAACCATGAGTAAAAAACACCCGCTAAATAATCAGCAACCCTTATCATTTTAGCCTATATAGCCAATAAATTTGACTCAAATCCAACTAAACCCTCTGGCTCTTATATGAATTGTTAGTTTATAATTTACTGAAGGCTTAAAATGATTTATTTTTATATGCAAATGTCTGAATTTTTATATATATTTTTGGATACGCTGTCGTGTATCAGAACATGTGCGGATATGGAAGCATTATTCATCTGTATATGATCTCACTCCTAAAAAGATCAAACAGGAGACGACAACACCCTTCAACGTGCCTCCGATCTTCTGCGTCCTCCTCCCACTCCAGTGAGCTGCGCCGACAAGTGGACCCCACGCGCGGTGGGCCCCATGCGCTCACATCTCACACGCAATGCGTGAACTGAGCTCCGGACGGGAATTGTAGCACAGGTACGTAAGTTTTCTTTTCTCTTTCTTTTTTTCTTTTTTCTTGTTTTCTTTTCTCTTTCTTTTTTCTTTTTTCTTATTCTTCTCATGTACATAAGTTTTCTTATCTTTTTCAATTTATTCTTTTTTTTTGGTATTTTCTCATTTCCTTCTTTTTTTTCTTTCTCTTTTTCTTTCTTTTCCTATCTCTTTTTTCTTTCCGTGCTTCATTTTTTCCTTTTGTTTTATTTGATTTTTTATTATTCTTTTTATTTTGTATATTTCTTTTATTTCCTTTTATTTCTTTCATTTCCTTTTCTTATTATTTTGTATTTCCTTTTGTTAATTTATTTTAATTTTTTTGTTTCATGTGAATTTTTTTATTTTTCTTTCCAACTTTTATATCTTTATTTATCTTATTTTATTGTTGCTCGTACTTTAATTATTTATTTGTATTTGCATTTTTTGTTTATTTTTTATTTTACATTATTCCCTTCATTTTTATATATATTTTTTTATTTTACTATAATTAATTAATTGTTTGTCTTATTTCATTTTTTATATTTTATTATTTTTCCTTTTCTTTCTTTACCCTTTTTATCTTTTTTTTGTATTTTATAGTTATTTTTATTTTATATTACTTAATTATTTATTTATTAAATGTTTATTTTTAAATTTTTGTATTTTATGAGATGTTATGTTCATATACTATACATGCTGATGTTTTATGTTGTTTTTTTGCGATGTTCGCGTAATATACAGATGATGTTCTATGATGTATTTAGTGATGTTCGTTTAATATATACAATGTTCTCTAATTTATTTAGCGATGTTACAACATCACTGACTGACAATGGGAAACTCGCAGTTATTGACTCAACAATGATAGTATTGCATCACCCACTTTCTTCACCCAAACACGTTGAACCATTTCACATAATTCCAATTCATTTCAGAAGGTCTCTATAAGTTTCAGCAAACGACACTTAGCACACAACCCAGCTACGAAAACAACACGCAAAACAAATGTTACAGACCTTCTCGACAGTGGAGTTGGTAGCGTCTGCCTATAGCATCGTGACGGTGAGCGAGCGGGTGCCCGGGCCAAACTCGAGCACGACGTCTCCAGCACGGCGGGCGTTGGCGAGACGCAGTGAGACACCGGGGTGGGCCAGGGCAGGCGGCGGCCAAGAAAAAATAAAAAAAGTACATATTGATAATACATATGGCGAATTGATGTTTTTTTAGAAATTGTGCTTTTTTATTTGCAAGTGGATCAGAATAGTATGTTAGTCTATATATTTTGATTCGGTATAGTTTTTTATATTATTGTGCATTGAAATTTTACTTCCGTTGCAACGCGGACATATGCTGGTAAGCGTAAAATTTAGATGTCGGGTAGGGGTGACCACTGCGCATTCGAGGGTAGTCATCTTGAAGTAGGAAGCGACTGACCCAGCGAGCCGTTCCCGACTCTGAGATTCGTGGTCGGCGGGTCGGTCTGATCAGAGCCATCCGATAGACACACTGACACATGTAAGAGGCCTCCACATGTAAAAAGCGGCCGCGGCTGCTCTCTCGTCTCTCCTGTGTCCTATCGCGTCCGCCGCCTTGCCCTCCCCACTCGCGCGACAAGCCCGCAGGCGACCCCGCCGAGCGGCGTCCGGCGGCGACCATGGCGGACGACGACTACAACGAGATGGACATGGGGTTCGCCTCTCCACCCACCCAGCTTCTTCCCTCTTCCCACCGTCCCTGCTACGTTTGTCGCATGAGCGCACGAAGTTAGGGTTGCGGCGTTCTCAATGGATTAGGATTAAGGAATTAGGATGTTATATTATACGAAGGCCTGGGGTTAAACCAATGAACCATTGGTCTCGCTCGGCGTTTTGGTTCATTCTATGGAAACATATTGGGGGAAATCTCACGATCCTGTGCAGTTGCTCACGGTAAAGCAATGCACAGCAAACAGGCACTAAATACTGTTAGATGGTTTCTGAAATTAGTCGTCGGCCTGCTACCAGTTAGATGGCTGTAGATTCCTTTGTATCACAAATTGGGAAGTGTGAATTGTTCATTCATGTGCATGAATTGTGTGGACTGAAGTTTTCTGGTATATGGATGGATACGGAAGCAGAGTTCCTTAGAGTTAGACGTTTCATCATGATACTGATGGGTGGAAAGGAGGTGACCATTCTTATTCTGTACTTAATCCTTGATTGTTGAATTGGTTAGAGGCGATTGTTGGTTGCTTAAATAATAGAGCAAATGAATGAGCTACTCTTTGGGTTTATCCGAGCAAGGCTGTACCATTGGTGTGTGAAGAAAATTACTTGTCTGTTTATCAAAGTTCAGCTAGGCGCTAGGCGCTATCTAGGCGATGACCGTCCGACTAGGGACTAGGCGCGCCTAATCCAGCCTAGGCCTTTCTAGGCGATTTGCTAGGCGTTTTGCCAATTTACTTAATAATATATATATATACTAATATATATATACAGCAGAAATTGCTGAATAAATAAGTTATATACTGGCATATACTTGCTGAATGTATATAGAAGAGAGGGTAGTAGACATACCTTTGTGGCTTAGGTTCAATAATCAGTAGACAGGTTGTTCTTAGTCCTACAACAAGGATTGACAGCTTGCAAAACTCAATAGACAACAAGTAGTTCATCAAATAAATAGAAAATAGGAAGTTGTTACTTATCTGATCACCAGCCATCCTCCATCCATTCAATGAACAAACCGTAGCAGACTAGCAGACCAGCAACAACTAGTAATTGCAAATTTTAAATCACAGACAAGTGCACAACACAATTGATAAATAAAGGTCTTGTTCAAACAACACATAGTTCTCAGAAAGAAGAAAAACAGTCACACAGGCACACAACAGCAGCAGTTCACAAGTTTAACACACACATAAATGCATGAATGCACCACAAAAGATAAGCCATGACATGAGAAAAGGCCCAGGACCATTCAATCTTCCTTCTTCAATAGGGCTCCAAATAGTCATCCTCATCCTCATCAAACTCTTCCTTGTCAGATTCAAACTCTTCTCCTTCATAAAGCTCTCTCACTCTAGCACTCCTACGCAGCTGAAGTTGTTCTTCTGCTCCCACTGCATCTCCAAGAACAGACCAAGGAATTCCAGTACCTTCCATCTCTTCTTCCTCCTCCTCATCTCTATAGACCACTAATGCACAATCATCTCCATTCTCATGCAGAAATCCTTGAACTTCAGTTGTTTCATTAGACAAAAGAACATCATTGATCTTTTTTGACTTGATTTTTTCTCTCCTATTAAGCAGCTTGGAGTTGAATTGAATGTAGACTAATTTGTTGAGACGTGTTGTAGTAAGCCTATTTCTCCTCTTAGTGTGTATCTATAAAACAAGAACAAGTTAAGGTCTGCAATTTAATTGAAAAACTCCTGAAATGCTTAGCTACTTACCGCTTCAAAACCGCTCCAGTTTCTTTCACAGCCAGATGCACTTGATGTTAAAGAAAGGATCCTTGTTGCCATCTTTTGTAAGGCTGGTACTTCAGTTCCATACAGGCGCCACCATGATGCTGGAATGAATGAAAACAAAAATTTTAGTTAGTAGCTACAATAACTTTTGGGCTGAAAACAACAAACATTGAGATGGCTGAGATCACCATAAATAAAACCTGGATTGTAATCAAAATTTTGGAAAGTCCTTGCAAGCTTCTTGTTAAATGGTCCTTCCCTATTCTGAAACTTTCTTAGTTCAACATGAGCAGCCTGATCTTGCTTATCCTCATCATGATAATAAAAGGTCTCCACACAACTAATGAATCCTTCTGTTATTGTGGGCTCATCAAAGATTGATGGATTAGCATAGCTATAGTGTGGATTCAGCAAATAAGCTGTCAAATGCAATGGTGAATCAAGTCTCCCCTTCGTCTTCTTGTCAACAACAGCAATTACCTCCTTGAACCGAGACTCAATATTTCCTAAGGCCTCCTTCACCTCTCTCTTGGCCTTTAGTATTTCTCCATAAATGAAACCCATGGATGGTTTTACATCCCCATCAACCAAACGGAGAACTCTAAACAATGGCTCAAAAACACTCACTGTTTGCTTCACATCCTTCCAGAAGGTAGGATTCAATATAATTGCTGTGGCATCTTTTCCTTTCTTCGATTTCACATCTCTCAGTGAGTCCCACCTACTATGAACCACCATCTTTCTTAGCTGATCCTTCTTCTCTAGTATGCTACTCAAAGTGAGAAAGGTTGAAGCAAACCTAGTCACTCCTGGCCTTACTATTTCTTTCCCCTCAGTGAAGTGTCTCATGCATTCCAATGTTCTAGTGTGCCCATACACAAATATGGTGAATGCCTTTGCTTGCTCAATTACCTTCTTGAACCGAGCAAGATTGCCAATTCCTTGGAGCATCAGATTAATTGTGTGAGTTGCACATGAGGTCCAAAATATATTTGGTCTCTTCTCAAACAATAGCTTCTTTGCTCCCATGTTGTTAGAGGCATTATCTGTTACTACTTGCACAACATTTTCTGGACCAATGTCTTCTATTGCTTTGTCCACTAGTTCAAATATTACCTCACTTGTGTGTGACACATCTGACATCTCTTTTGAGCTGATAAAGCTTGTTCCATCAGCAGAATTTGTGCACAGGTTCATTATGCTTCTCCTCTTCCTATCTGTCCAGGCATCAGTCATAATGGAGCACCCATTCTTCATCTTCTCGGCTTCACGTTCTTGCAGTAAGCTCTTGGTTCTTGCATACTCTTCTTCCAGCAATTTCTCTCGTAAAGAATCCTGAGTAGGAGGTTCAAGTCCAGGTCCAAACTGGCCAATGGCTTCACACATCTGCTTGAACTCATCATTGTCACATGAATTGAATGAAATTCCTGCCAACAGCCAAAGTATAGAATAATTAGTACTCAAACATTCTGAAATGTAAGTACAGAATCATAGATTAGTGAATTACCATGTGTATACACCCATCTTGCAATAAATTTGTGCACCTCATGTGTTCTTTCTTTCCACAATTCCTTGTTCAATCTCTGTTGCTGCAAAGACTCACTTTTAGTTGCTTTAGGATCAATAGCCTTTGTCCATTTGTCAATGGGCCCTAACTTATGAGGCTCTGAACTGCCAACACAGGTGACCTCCTCTGACTCTGATCCAACACGTGATACATTCACTTCCTCTCTAATTTCTAACTCACGAACCACCTTCTCTGCCCTCTTCCTTTTTGCACCTTCTAGTGATTTCTGACACTTTTCTTTAGCTTCATCTGTGCACTTTGGGCATTTCGTCGTATTCTTTCCATCATGGGCCACATGCTGCTTCAACCGATAAATCCCCCCACTCATCTCCTTGTTACAGAACTTGCACTTGACCTTGTCCTTGTTGTTAGGATCAACAAGAAATCCATACTCCCAGCCCACATCATCGGAATTTCTTTTCAGGAGATTTACTCCCTCAGCCCCAGGTGTAGGTGCAGCATCACTTCCTGTTGTTGACATCCTATTCCTAGCTATAGATCAACAAGCAAGTTCACTCAGATTTAGCCACAGAAACACAGAACAATAAGCAAGTTCACTCAGATTTAGCCACAATACACAGAATAATAAAGCAGCAAGCAGCAAGAAAACAGGGCATCACATGCAGGCAATACATACACATCCATGCATTCAGCTGTTCAGAGAAGACATACACAATAGGCATACATTTTACATTCAGATCTAGTCATTCAGAGCAGAGAACATAGAACAGGGCATCAGGCTCTCAGGCAATACAAACATGCAGGGGAGGGGAGTAGCGAGCAAGAGCAAGAGAGCGAACAGGGGAGGGGAGGGACTCACCTTGGGGCCTGACAGCGGCGACGGTAGGGAGGATGTGCGCGACTGCGAAGAGCTCCAGGCGGGGATGAGCAAGACCGGCGGCCAGGGACGAGCTCCAGGCGAGGTAGCAGATTCGTGCCTTCGTGGAGTCACGGGGACGAGCTCCAGGCGGGGTCGCGGTCACGCGGACGAGCTCCGGCGGGAGGAGCACGACCGTCGGGGAGAGCCGAGACCGAGAGCAGCGACGGCGGGAAGGACCAAATGACGAGCGGGAAGGGCGTCCGCTCCTCTTATCCTCCCGCGATTTTGGCGCGGGCGAAGCCAGCTGCACGCGCGCGCAAGCGGGAAGCGTTCGCGCGCCCGCCCGCGGCGGAAATTTCCGCGCGCTCCCGACGTTCGTCCGCCTCGGCGTCGCCTAATCGCGTCTGCGCCCGCCTCGGCGACGCTTACCAGCGCCTAGTCGCTCCTCCGCGCCGCCTAGCGCCTACACGCCGCCTAAGGCCGTAGTCGAGGCGGTCACCCCCCGACTACCGCTTAATCGCGCCTAGGCGGCGCCTAATCGGCGCCTAGCGGAACCTTGCTGTTTATGCTCTTAAAATCTTGCACTTGTCTGTTTATGCTCTTAAAATCTTGCACTTGTCTGCTATATCCTTCATGGTTAGTTTCTCAACCTAATCGTTAGTCCTTGTTTTTGTTTTGGAATATCTCTGATTACTGTTTAATGTTATAGGATGTTTGTCTCAGCTCAGATGGATTCATGTTTCTTGGTATCTGTCTAATTATAAAGTTTTAGTTGCTCACAAGTTGTCTGATACATGTTTTCCTTGGTGATAGTTGGGTTCTTTTAAACATACTTGCCCTAGAATCTTCTCTGAAATTAGTATGCATAACCTACTAATTTCGAAAAAATATGCCCCTATGAGCTAGGTACACTATTTATTATGAATCCTTTTTACTTGTTGCAACTGGGTTGATAAGTCCTCTGAAATCAGTATGCAATTATGATTTAAGGATATTCTGTGGTTATATAAAATATAAAAGAGAACTTTCATGCTGAGTGCTCTAGTGTGGGCAACGGCTGATTGCAGATTACATGAGTGAAAGATATGTATCATGATGAGGAATACAGATGTATTAGACATAATCACAGAAAAATGTCCAACTATTCTTTTGCATGTAGCTGGCTGATGTGATTTCTTGTTATACACAACCATTGGTACTCTGTAACTGTAGATCTTCATATATAAATTACAATATAGAATCCTGTTTGTTTCAGGTATGAGGATGAGCCCCCAGAGGCAGAGATTGAGGTGCATGACTGTTTTTGCTCAGTGCTCACTTTATCGTGTGTTTGTTAGAGGGAGGAATTCTGATTGACTTAGTTTTTATGGACAGGAGGGGGCTGAGGAGGAGCTTGAGAATAACAACGAGGACACCCCGGATGATGTGGTAGGGGCAGAAGCTGAAGACAAGGAACAGGAAAAGATAGCACGTGCACGCAAAACAACAAAGTATATGACAAAGTATGAGCGTGCACGCATTCTTGGTACGCGTGCTTTGCAGATTAGGTATGTTTCATTTCTGTGTATAATACCATTATATAGATTCTTCAGGTAACCTTAAGTTCATATTGTGAATTACTTTACAGCATGAACGCTCCAGTTATGGTTGAGCTTGAAGGGGAGACTGATCCGCTTGAGGTAAAGTTGTGTGACATGCAATTGGGACTGGCCTCACTAGAATAACTTATCTTCTGTAGTTATTTTGGCTGTTAATTTTCATTTACCACAAATAACTTTCTTTGATTTGAAGATCACAACCTTTTTAAGTCTTCTATTTTTCGTAATTCAACGTTTCACCTTCTGAATCAAAGGTTGGACGATTGGATCTTTTGAATACTTGAGTGTGTAAAGAAAATGCACTCTCTATCTTGTGATAGTGTCCATTTTTTATGAATCTATCTTACATCCAACTGCCAACGGATGAATGTGTTTTGTGATTAAACTAGTCAGAAACCAGTAATTCTCATATGCATGCTGCCATGCTGGTTGAATGGGAATTTCTCTATTTCATTGCTAGGCTATGATAGTATACAGATGCTGATAAAAGTGACAGTTTTCATCTTACCAGTATCATTTTGAAGTATTAATTTTCTTCTTTGGGATCTCGTTATTCCAGTTATTCCAGTTGCTTGTATGCAACCTAATTATATCGTTGACCATGTTAAGTATTCTTACAGTATTCATTCATAATTATTATAGATCGAGCACTAAGGAATGAAGACAGTGATTATTCTTTACGTGCTAATATGCTAAAAAATAATGGCTTTTAGTTATACCATTTCCTTTTCATTTTGAAGCCTTTTGTTTTATTCATGTGTGTAGAAAGGATAAAGTATCTTCTCATTCTTATGTCTGTACTAAGATTGTGTTTCTTTGATATTGGTATTAAGTGATAGCTTTCTATCTAAGCATTTATTTCTGTATTCCTGTTGGGCTTGCAATATTTAATGTTATACTATTTCTAATTTCTGATATGACATCACAATACAATTGTTTAGATATAAACGATTCACATCGTTGCAAGTTTTTGAGTAAAATATGATGATTTTGAAAGTACATTTAATATGCCATACCTACCCGTATATGAAGTTACTTCTATCATCAGTCAATTAATGGCTTATGAAAAAAGTGCAGAAGGTTTAATTACGTCTGAATTAATCCTTCATGGCAAAACATGGTATGCTGTTTTATGGAAGCAAATTTTGTGCAGTTTTATAATAGTAAAACTTGTCACTATTGAGCAAATAGTTTAAGCTCCAAGCCTTTGGCAAAACAAAATTAAAACCAGTTCAACCTCAATCTGTCAGCTCTTATGTGATTGAAATGCTTCATTCTACCGGTATGTTTATATGTGATGAATTGATATACTTCTTGCTTGTGCTACTTTAGATTGCCATGAAAGAATTGAGAGCACGCAAGATCCCATTCACAATCAGGCGATATTTACCAGATGGAAGGTGGGTTCCTTCATTTAGAGAAGCAAACATTTATGTCTTATCTATATTCAATATAGTTGAAATGTTATTTGCTTTGTTTTGGCACAGCTACGAGGACTGGAGTGTTGACGAGCTTATCGTGGAGGACTCCTGGAAACGTCAAGTTGGTGGTGAATAGCGCTATGGTGCTCAGGTCCAAGTCCTATGTTTACATGCAAATCTTCTACTGGGCGGTGAAAATTACAACTAGCGGCTTGCGCACAATAGTGGCTGCAGTGGTGAACTATTCTGCGTAATGCTTGTGTGACCTTGCTCTTGTACTTTCGATTTTGGAATGATGCAGCCGTACTGTATCTCCGTCATGTCTGACATAGCAAGGTTCATGAGCTTGTTTTGATCCTATCAATTGGGGCTGGAAGCAATAATTGGAAACTGATTCCACCTAATTCCGAGCCTGTTCGTTTGTTTTATAATCTGTATTTTTTCTGCTAGCTAATAGTGTTTTTCTTTCACGATAAATCAGCGAACATTTTTAGACCAGCGAACAGGCTCAGTTTGGCTAGCTGCCCCTATAATTGGAAACGGTTTCCGACTAATGACAAGATCTTTACTCACCAAAATTCCTCCCCAGAACCTGTCATTTGCGTGGAAATTTAGCTTGCCCGGACGGCTGGTGATCTTGAACATTGCATACGGCAAACCTAGGCTACTCCCTCACTATCACCGGGACCTTCCGGGACCTTCTGCCCCCATTGGGTACTGGTGCCATGCCGCAAACCTAGGCTACTCCCTCGCTGCTGCCGGGACCTTCACCCACGAAAGTCGTCCTTTGTTCTCTCCTTTATTTTTGGGATTTCCTTGCATGTGTTGTTACACTACTACAAATACTTTTAACAGAGGCGGGCAAAAGGCCTTTTCCAAGGCAGTTTTTGCAACCACCTCGGATGAAAGGTCACGGTTAATATGACCCTTTCCGAGGCGGTTTGCTTCCACGCCTCGGTTGAAAGGAGTAAAAAAAATAAAAAAATAGAGCCCGCCGGCGAGCCCATATCGAGGCTCACTGGCGAGCACACCTACTCCGTGTGACCCTGGCACCGCCACACCTCCGCGCTTACCGAACTGCAGAAGGGAGGAGGGACCACCACCAGATCCGCGCCACCGTCGGGGAGAGGAGTGACCACCACCACCGGATCTGGTTGTAGGAGGAGGGAGGTGGCTCCCCCGCCACCGCATCCGCGCCACCGCCACCAACAGCATCGGATACTGCTCGCCGTCATCGGGGAGCGGCCTCCTGCTCGTCGGGGACGCGGCTCCTGAGCATGCCGTCGAGGCGTGGACCCCCGCCTGTCGGGGACCGGCCTCCTGCTCGCCGGGGGTGCAGCCTCCAATAGAGCACGCCGTCGTGGCACAGATCCCTGGCCGCGGGTGTGCGGTCGCCTGCTCACCGGGGGCGCGGCCTCCAACTCGCCGGCTGCGCGGCCTCTTGCCGACGGTGTTGCCATGAGGGGTGAGGGCAAGGTGGGGGAGAGTGTCGGGGCATTGCCTGGGAGAGATTGACGCGAGGGGAGAGGAGTCGCGGGGAGAGGGAGAGAGACCGATGGCTATAGGTGTGAGGGAGAGAGTGGAGTGATTTTGGGGTTTGTGTTTGCTTTTATATGCTAGAGTAGTAGTGGGCTGGTATGGGCTTGGAAATGTTAGCGGGCTGGACCAGATTATAGGAGGCAAGCCTTATAAAATAACCGACTCGGTTAATGATTTACCGAGGCGGTTGTATTACATTACCCGCCTCGGTTAATAGATTTTAGAACTCATTTTTTTAACCGCCTCGGTTAATCCGAGGCATTAACCGAGGCGGTTCAATATTGTGCCCACCTTCTAGAGGTTTTCGAAAAGGTCGCGGTTAAGTTTTTTTTGTAGTAGTGTTAGTTCCAAGTAGAACTATATCATTCCATTTGTTTTTTTCTTAACTTGTTCTGTAGTATTTTATTAGGATCTTGATCTTGTTTGGATTCTGTAAGAAGAATTTAATCTGACAACTCTTTCATAGATTGTACCGCAACTGGGAAATCTAGGGTATCGGCTACATTCTAGATACAGGAATATTAGAATTTGAATAAATTACTATTGATTTTGATTCATAATGGAATGGAAAAAGAATCTGATTTTCCAGATTCTTAACATCCAAACTTGGCCTAAGATGCATGTCTCCTTCATAACGCCTGATGTCAAAACCACTCTATTTTTTTTCCTAGAAAAGCAAAATGGTATTACTTACCTAGTGTAGTAGTCTTGATCTCTAGTGAGACCATATAGTGTAATAATTGAAGCCTTGTTTAGAATAACTGGTTATCTCATAGCATGGTTCTTCCTTAGTGGATGTTTTACTCTGATCTTTTTCCACGGGATTAGAGTAGTACTCCTGAAAGATTCAATTTCAATTTCTAGAGTTGTGTCAAGTCAAACTTTCTAAACTTTGACCGATTTTCAGAAAAAATGCTAAGATTTATAATACCAAATTAGTATTATTAGATTTATCATAGAATATATTTTTATGAGATACTTATTTTGTCCTAGATATTGATGCTTTCTTCTATAAAGTTGGTGAGAGCAAGAAGAACGCAGTGATGTTTTACCGAGGTATCGAAGAGTCGCCACACTCCACTAGTCCTCGTTGGAGCACCCACGCAAGGGCCTTGCTCCCCCATGGTCCATGCAAGGACCAAGTGCTCTCTGTGGGCTGATTCTTTGACACTCCGTCGCGGTGAATCACCCACAACCACTCACAAACTTGACACGAGCCACCCACAAGAACTTCGGACGGTCTTTGTGCCTCCAATCACCATGGAACCATCTAGGTGATGGCGATCACCAAGAGTAACAAGCAAAAAACTCTCACTTGACCCAAACAAGGCACTAGAGAGTGGTGGATGCACACTTGAACTCTTGGAACTCGCTAGACAAGGATTTGATAGGTACCGATATGAATCGATACGAGGATGGCCCGATCTTCACGACAGTAGATCAAAAAGAACAAGGATAACTAGCTGCGAATAGTGGGTAACTAGCTTTATACCTGACAAAGGTTGGATGCGACCAAGCGACGGGGAGAGAGGCACCGAAACAACGAAGACTTCGACTCGATCTCCGAACGACCGTAGAACCACAATCCGGAACTAATCCACACAATACGGCGCAGCCGAACGGAAGCCGTAGAGCACGAAGTAGGGGAACCCAGAGGATTCACTTCACAAGTCCAAGAAGAACAAGAAAGAACAAAAGTTGAGTAAGGCACTAAGTAGCACAGCTGCAATATCATGTAGTTTATCAAAATGATCAAAGGTTGCTAATAGTTTAGAGGTAGGGAATATTTATACTAGGAACAACCCTCCTAGATAGGTATGAAAACGAAATAGAGTTTCTGAGGGAAGGCAATGTGAAAAGTCCCATCGAAATGGATTCTCGAACTGGCTTCGCGTGACTGTTGGCCTTCAGAGTAGTTTCCAATAAACTGACCGTAACCTCTTATTGGGAAGTCCAAATGACAAACCATTTCTTGGGTGTGAAACTAGACTCCAAGAGATTTTCAGCAATGTATGCCATCTAACATGAAACATTGTAGATTGGTACAGTTTTACTTGGCAAGTTGTACCAACATTCTGTCATGACAGACTGTTGACCTTCTGAGCAGTCTGTACTAATTCTGGTCTGCAGAAAATATGGAGTATTCAAACTGGTCTCCACTAGATTCATTAGAAAGTAGACTCGACAAGCTTTCCAACAAGTCCTCATGAGCCTTCATAGCTTTTGTGAGTAAAAAGTTATGAAGATTTCTTTGCACTAGTCCGTTCTTGACTTCCACTAGTCCGTTTTTGACTCTCTGGTCCATTTTATAGTGTCTTCTGGGACTTGCACTGGACCGTTCTTCAGGGTCCGATTCATCCTTCTCTTCTTCTATATACCTGAGTACAATCAAGGTACAACACTTAGGTCGTATATAATTCTCATTAATGTTAAAATGAATCTCATAAAGTAGCGCGTGGACCTCTTGTTGTAGCTTCTTTGCACGACTACGTGTAACCGGTCCATCGATGACTTGGGTTGGTGTCGGTGTAGGTAAAACTTGAGTGGTTGTAGCTTGACTTGGAGATTGTGACATCTTGCTTGCTGGCATGGTCATATCATCCTCCCTCTCTTGAAAAGGAGTCGTCCTCGACTCGTCCAATCCAAGGAAAGGAGATAAATCAACGACATTGAAGCTTGTACTCATACCATACGTACTTGGGAGATCAATTTCATATGCATTGTCATTGATCTTGCGAAGCACTTTGAATGGGCCATCGGCTCGGGGTTGCAGCTTGCTCTTGTGTTGTTCAGGAAAGCGATCCTTGCGCAAATGCACCCAAACTAAGTCTCCTGGTTCAAATAACATCTTCTTACGACCCTTGTTGGCACACTTCTCATATAACTTGGTCATCTTCTCAATGTTTGCTTTAGCTCGATCATGCAGCTTCTTGACAATTTCCGCTCACTTTCTTGCATCAAAGTTCACACGTTCCTGCATAGGCAAAGGCAAAAGATCGATGGGAGCAGTAGGTTTGAACCCATAGACAATCTCAAATGGACAAAATTTTGTGGTCGAATGTACTGCCCTGTTGTATGCAAACTCCACATGAGGCAAGCTTTATTCCCACAATTTCAGATTCTTCTTTAGGATAACTCGCAGCAATGTTGACACTGGTTCACAACTTCGGTTTGTCCATCCGTTTGAGGATGACACGTTGTGGAGAACAGCAGCCTTGTCCCCAGTTTTCCCCACAAGGTTTTCCAAAAGTAGCTTAAAAACTTGGTGTCACGATTAGACACGATGGTATGTGGCACTCCATGTAGATGCACAATTTCTCTAAAAAACAATTCAGCAATGTGTGAAGCATCATCGCTCTTATGACAGGGAATAAAGTGTGCCATTTTGCTAAATCTATCAACCACAACAAATATGGAATCCTTTCCCCTCTTGGTTCGTGGTAAACCAAGGACAAAGTCCATAGAAATGTCCTGCCAAGGTACACTAGGAATAGGTAGAGGAGTGTATAAACCATGAGGGTTCAAATAGGACTTAGCTTTGTGGCAGGTTTCACAACGAAGAACATGCCTCTCCACATCTCTTCTCATCTTAGGCCAAAAGAAATGGTCAGTCAGCACTTGTTCTGTTTTATTTGCACCAAAATGGCCCATAAGTCCTCCTGCATGAGCTTCCTGCACTAGCAAAATGCGAACAGAGCAATCTAGAATGCAAAGTTTATTAGCTCGAAATAAAAAACCCTCATGCAAATGGAATTTTTCCCATCCCTTGCTGCCACAACACTTGGAATATGGTTCAGCAAAATATGAATCCTTAACATATTATTATTTTATACTTTCTAATCCAAGAATTTTAGTATCAAGTCGTGAAAGCGAAGTATGACGTCGGGACAAAGCATCAGCTACAATGTTATCTTTCCCTTTCTTGTACTTGACAACATAAGGAAAGGACTCAATGAACTCACTCCATTTTGCATGCCTTTGGTTCAGTTTTAGTTGGCCTTTAAGATGTTTCAAAGATTCATGGTCTGAATGTATCAAAAATTCTTTAGGCAAAAGGTAGTGTTGCCAAGTTTCCAAACTCCTAACAAGAGCATATAATTCTTTATCATAAACTGAGTAATTTAGAGTTGGACCACTTAGCTTTTCACTGAAGTATGTAATCGGGCTCCTTTCTTGCATGAGAACGCCACCAATTCCTGCACCACTTGCATCACATTCAATTTCAAATGTCTTACCAAAATCTAGAAGTGCAAGAAGTGGGGCTGTTGTCAACTTCATTTTCAATTCTTCAAATGCCTTCTATTGTGCTTCTCCCCATTTAAAAGGCACTTCTTTCTTTGTCAACTCATTGATTGGAGCAGCAACGGTGCTAAAATCTTTCACAAATCGCTGGTAGAAACCAGCAAGTCCAAGGAAGCTACGCACTTGGCTTGCATTTTGTGGAGGCATCCACTCACGAACAGTTTTGATCTTTTCCTCATCCACCTTCACACCATGTCTTGAAAAAACAAAGCCAAGAAAGACTACCTTGTCGGTGCAAAATGTGCACTTGTCAAGGTTAGCATACAATTTTTGCTCACGTAGGACAACAAGCACACTTTGGATATGCTCAACATGTTCATCAAGAGACTTACTGTAAATTAATATATCATCAAAGTAAACCACAACAAACTTGCCAATGAAAGATCTAAGCACATGATTCATCAATCTCATAAAGGTACTTGGTGCATTAGTCAATCCAAAGGGCATTACCAACCATTCATACAACCAAAACTTGGTTTTAAAAGCTGTTTTCCACTCATCTCCTTCTTTCATTCTTATTTGGTGATAGCCACTTCTCAAGTCAATTTTAGTGCAAATTATTTCACCACTAAGTTCATCAAGCATATCATCAAGTCTAGGAATGGGGTGCCTATATCTTACTGTGATGTTATTAATAGCTCTATAGTCAACACACATTCTCCATGAACTATCTTTTTTAGGAACTAAAAGAACAGGGACTGCACAAGGTGAAAGACTTTCCTGCACATACCCTTTTCTCATCAGCTCTTCCACTTGTTGCTGAATTTCTTTTGTTTCCTCCGGATTGGTGCGGTATGCAGCTCGGTTTGGAAGTGAAGCACCGAGAACAAGGTCAATTTGATGTTCAATTCCTCTCTTAGGTGGCAGCCCTAGTGGTACCTCCTCTGGAAAGACATCAACATATTCCTATAACACATTAAAATTAACACTTGGCAAAGTAGAGGATAAGTCGTTAGGGGAAAGAAAAATTTCCTTATACAAGATTACAAAGAATGTGGCATTGGGTTCACTCAATTCTTTTAAATCCCCCTTCCTAGCCATCATAACTAATCCCTCTTTTCCATTTGTCTTGGTTGTTTGCGGCTGTGGGGTTTTATTTGGCTTTGGAAACACTCCCTCACTATTTTTGTGGGTCACTCGCAAGTGGTTCTCACTCTCTCGCTGTTTTCTTTTTAGATCATCCTTCAAAATCTCCTCCGATGTCAAAGGGAGCAAAGAAATTCGCACTCCTTTGTACATGAAAGCCAGCTTGTTGGTTCTTCCAAAGATCTGAACATCACGATCATATAACCATGGTCTTCCTAGCAGCAGTTGGCATGCTTGCATAGGCACCACATCACACTCCACATGATCATTATACCTCCCAATAGAGAAAGGAACTGTCACAACATGGCTCACACACAGCGCACCACAATCATTCAGCCACTGCATCTTGTATGGATTAGGATGGCGCCTTTGTTTTAGCTCCATTCTATCAACCAATTCTTCGCTAGCAATATTGTTGCAGCTACCATTGTCAACAATAATTCTACACAACTTCTCTTTGATCATGCCTGAGTGTGGAAAAGATTGTGTCGCTGCCCATTCTCTTCCTTTGCAGCAGTAACACTAAGCACACGAAGAGAAATAAAGCAGTTGTTATCACCTTCATCGGGTTGGATCTCATTATCATTGTTTTCATGATTCTCATCATATCTTGGACCTTCTTCCTCACGATCACTTTTAGATTCCCATTCACCATTATCATTCATAATCATGGTCCTCTTACTAGGACTGTTGATACCGGTTTTGGACACGTATCTTTGGATACACACCTAGAGTTAATGAAGCATAGATCGGTAGGTTGGGTGATGGTGGCTAGTCTACAGAAGAGTTGCCGATGGAGGAATGATGCCGATGGAGGAAACAATTGAATATGACTAAGTCCAGGGGTGATGATGTGTTCATGCCCATGACCAGTGCCGATGTTGCCGATGGATGTAACAGGTGGTCTGCCGATGATTCTGAAGGAAAGCATGAAAGTTGCCGATTGATCCATGGCCGTGTCCCGATCAGTTACGAGGGGGGTAGTTTTATGTTTTCCTTAATTATTAGAATTCGTCTTGTGTACGGGTTCCGTTTAGTTTGGAATTTGAGTCCTAGTCGTGTCTGGTTGTAGCTCTACGGACAGGGTATAAATGTAGACCCTAGAGCAATGTAATGACGACATCAATCAATCAATCAAACACAAGTTTTTACTCATATTCCAGCATCTACTTTTTTGACGACTTCGTCATATTTTCTTTTTATTACGAGTTCTTAGGAATTCGTCGACTTAAGCTCGGCGTGTTCTCAAGTTCCGTGTGATCACCTCTTGGCCATGACATCCGGGCGCATCGCTGTTGTCGGGACCAAAGTGGTCGAGTTACCACCTTTGTCGATTGTAAGGTCAAATCGGCTGGCACGCCTTAACGTTTGAATCGGGTATTAGCCCTTTGTGTTTGCAGATCAGTTTTGCATCAACACATCTTTTGGCACGCCCGGTGGGATAGATTCAAGATCAAGATCAACATGGCGAATACCGAGTTCGACTTGGAGAATGTCATCCCCGTGACGGAAGCCAATCTCAGAGATGAGCAAAAGCAAGCTATTGCAAAAGCCATGGAGGACTACAAGCAACAATGTTTGAAATCCTTCAGCATCAACAGAAGTGGCGAAGTGATCCAAAAGGAAGCATTGCCGGCACCTCGGCAGGTTACTTTTGAAGTCAACCCTGGAAAACTTCAAGACATGGTTGATAATGCTATTAACCGTGCCTTGATCAATCAAGCTGGTGTGCTGTCCAATACAGTTTTCAATGCCGTGGCTAGAACTTTCAAAGAAGGACAATTGCCACCAAATTATGTGGGCCCTGTCTATCATCAGCCAGGATCACCAGTGGTTACAGCTCCATCGGCTACTACAGCCGCTGCGGGTATAGTGGTTACTTCTCCTCCAAGCATATTGGGGATCACTAATGCACAATCTACACCGATGACGACCAATCCATCAACATTTGACGAGCAAATCAAGCTTGCCACAAATCTATTGGCATCGGAAATGTCAGGATCTGTTCCTCCTAATTGGTGGGGTTATGGTATGCCCCCAGAGATGATGTTGAAGACTCCTGGAACGTCTCAAGTGGCTGACTTGATGGGCAAGGCTCCTATGACATCGGCACCTCCAAATCTGCCGATGAATTAGAGTCCCTAGTATACTACAACTACTACTACAAGACCTTACACTGGGAATTCTCAATTTCCAACGTTCCAAATGCCTAATGCATCGGCAGATTCAATGCCGACGCAACAAAGGTTTATGACACAGCCAGGGTACGTCAATTCAATGATGATGTCCAATCACCAGTCATCGGCAGGGCTTGTGCCGATGAATGCTAACAGTGGATGAAATGGGCAGTTAGTCTTTCCACAGATGCATCAGCAGAATCATCAGACCGCAGGGTTTCAACAGGGACAAATCCAACCTGGGTTTCAGAATCAAGGGTTGGCCAACCAACCGATGAACCTCGGTCAGCAGATTGGTGGTCAGATGATCAACCCCATGTTCCATGCAGATCGTGCACCCAGAGACACGTGGAAGCGTATCAGCAGGTGCCAGATCCGCAACTACCTCATCGGCAAGATGCCGATGCCTACTGGGCCGATAAGATAGCTAAAGTAATGAGAGACCAATTCGGGATAAAACCCAAAGTCAATACTTACTCTTATCGGACACCATATCCTCCCGCATATGACCTGAATCCACTTCCAAATCGGTACAAGGTACCAGACTTCACTAAGTTTTCTAGGCAGGATGATACATCGACTATGGAGCATGTCAATAGGTTCATCATCCAGTGTGGGGAAGTTGCTAACAGAGATGAGTTAAGGGTTCGACTGTTCTCATCATCTTTATCTGGATCGGCTTTCACTTGGTTTATTTCGTTACCTCCTAACTCGGTGATCACTTGGGCCGATCTAGAGAAGCAGTTCCACAAGTACTTCTTCTCTGGAGTTCATGAGAAGAAAATTACCGATTTAGTCAGGTTTGAAGCAACGCAATGATGAATCGGTTGAAAGTTTTGTGCAGAGATTGCGGGAGGTCAAGAATAAATGCTATTGTCTGGTTCTAGATGATCGTTAGCTAGCCGATTTGGCTTTCTAGGGTTTATTGCCACACATCAGAGACAAATATGCTTCTCAAGAGTTTGAAAGCCTGAGTCACTTGGTGCAGAGGATTTCCGATCAGGATATCAAACCCTTTGAACCTAAGAGAGCTTGGAACAAAAAAGTGTTGTTTGTTGATGAAGCAGCAAGCTTAGATTCTGATGAAGAGCCAGTCATCGGCTTGGCAGAATGGGTGAAGAATAAAAAGCCGATGTCTTGCCCTTTTGGGCATAAGGAGCCAGAGAAGTTTGCGTTTGACATCACCAAGGCCGACAGGATATTTGACTTTCTGCTTCAGGAAGGGCAAATCAAATTGTCGCCCAACCACGTAATTCCATCGGCTAAGGAATTAAAGAAGATGAAATATTGCAAGTGGCATAATGTAACCTCTCACAGCACCAATGAGTGCAAGGTTTTTAGGCAACAGCTGCAATCGGCTATAGAATCTGGGAGAATCAAGTTTGACAATTCCAAAGCTCAGAAGCTGATGAAGATCGATCAACATCCTTTCCCAACAAATATGTTGGATGCTAAGGGGAAGACCAAGGTTTTGATGTCAGAAGCAGCTGAAAGAAGTGCATCGGTGGATCCTCAACATCAGATCACTGCTGCCGATGCGAAGGGAAAAGGTTTGATCTAGGAAGGAACTAGCTCAGGAAGGCCGCCCCGATCTGGCATTGTGATAACTCATAGAAGGCATCAGGAGACTTGGTAGCAACGAGAAGATCGGTATCGGCGCCAGCAGGAGGATTATCATCGGGAAGAAGAAAGACGTCGACAGGAGTGGAATCGGCACAAGGACCACTGGAACTGCCCGTTCTTTATCCATTGCTGGGAATAGAACATCAAATTGCCCACTGTTAGGGACTGCCCTGAGTGCAATGGTTATGATTGGTATGACAGACCTAATCGGCAGTATCAGAATGATGATCGGCGGTTTAATGGGCCGATTAGGGGGAGAGCGTCAGTTCATGATCGGCTGGGGGGCAGACTCAGTGTGCACGACAGACTTGGTGATCGTGTCGAGTATTTTCCCAGGAACTAGGAGGAACTTGAGGAGATGGCCAATGCATGAGTTCCCGATGAGTTTATATTTTGCAGAGACGCCAATACCTATCGAGTGGAGTCAAGGGAAAATCGTCGCCCATCGGCGAGGTAGCCACAACTTCCTCCATGGTGTCCAGAGGGGTTGACTAGGACACAGAAATGAAGGCTGCAGTGGGAAAGACAAGAAGAGCTAAATAAAGGCGAGAATTCTGGCCAATCTAGAGATCAGCAGCAACCGAATCCTAAGGGAAAAGGGCCATCGACAGATGTTAACATGGTATTTATGTTGCCGATGGAGTTTCTTGCGCCATCCAGTGACGATGAGGAGCTGGATTTTTCCGACCAGATAGCTTAGTTGGCTCTAGATCCGATGACGGCTATCTTTGAAAAACCTACCGACAATGAAAGGCAGCATCTTAAGGCTTTATTCGTCAAGGGACGGGTTGATGGGCAGCCGATGACCAAGATATTGGTCGATGGTGGAGCCGCCATCAATATTATGCCATATGCAGTCTATCGGAAGCATGGAAAGGGAGATCAAGATTTGACCAAGACCGATATGATGCTAAAAGATTTTGAAGGAAATGTGTCTCCAGTTAAGGGGGCAATATGCGTCGAGTTGACCATCGGCAGCAAGACTTTGCCGACAACTTTCTTCGTGATCAGTGGAAAGGGTGCTTATAATCTGTTGCTAGGGAGAGATTGGATCCATGCCAATTGTTGCATCCCATCAACAATGCACCAATGCTTGGTTCAGTGGGTAGGTGACAAGATTGAGACTGTCCTGAGAGATTCTTCTTATGTCATTGCATCGGTAGAGGCGGACACTTATGAAAGGACTAGGTGTATCTCGGGAGAAATTTGGGAAAAGGATTTCCTCAAAGTTGCCGATTATGAAATTCTACCGATCCAAGCAGTCGGTTCTGATGAGGAGTTTTAATGGATAGGTTCGCCGATGACGGAAAATTAGGCCAGGGGTTTACATCGGCTGATGATTTAATAGAGGTAGACATAGGTAATGGAGATAAGCCTAGACCTACTTTTATTAGTGCTAAGTTAGATTCCGAGTGTAAGCAGCAGCTAACCGATTTGTTAAAGGAATATAAAGATTGCTTTGCTTGAGATTATACTGAGATGCCTGGTTTAGACTGATCTATCGTTGAACATCGGTTACCGATCAAGTCTGGATTTCGGCCACATCAGCAGCCAACTCGCCGATGTAATCCTAATATTCTTTCTGATATTAATGCCGAAATAACCAAACTTATTGAAGCTAAATTTATTCGGCAATGTCAGTATGCCGAGTGGATTTCCAATGTTGTTCCAGTTTACAAGAAAAATAGGAAGCTTCGAGTTTGCATTGATTTCAGGAATCTTAATAAAGCTACGCCGATGGATGGTTACCCGATACGGGTTGCCGACTTACTAGTTGATGCTGCGGCTGGGCATCGGATCATAAGCTTTATGGATGGCAATGCAGGATATAATGAAATATTCATGGCTGAAGAAGATATTCCAAAGACTGCATTCAGATGTTCTGGTCATGTTGGGTTGTTTGAATGGATAGTCATGACCTTTGGTTTGAAAAATGCTGGTGCTACCTATCAAAGGGCTATGAATTTTATCTTTCATGAGTTCATCGGCAAGCTGGTAGAAATTTACATTGATGATGTGGTGGTTAAGTCTGGAGATTTCACAAAGCATCTTGCCGATTTGCGGAAAGTGTTAGAATGTACAAGGAAACATGGTTTAAAGATGAACCCTAACAAGTGTGCATTTGGCGTATCGGCAGGGCAGTTTGTTGGTTTCATGGTGCATCAAAGGGGAATTGAAATTAGCAGAAGATCTATCGATGCTATTAACAAAATAGTTGCTCCCACCAACAAGACTGAGCTCCAATCTCTGATCGGCAAAATAAATTTTATCAGGCGGTTTATTTCCAATTTATCTGGTAAAATTCGTGCTTTTAGTCCTTTACTTAAATTGAAAGCCGATCAAGAATTTATATGGGGGAAAGAGCAACAGTTGGCCTTAGAAGAAATCAAGAGTTATTTGACAAATCCTCCAGTCTTAATTCCACCTCAGCAAGGAAAGCCCTTCAGATTATATTTGTCTACCGATGGGATGGTCATCGGTTCAGCTTTGATTCAAGAATTTGAAGGGAAGGAGCGTGTAATTTACTATTTAAGCAGAAGATTGATTGATGCTGAGACCAGGTATTTGGCTATTGAAAAATTATGTTTATGCCTATATTTTTCTTGCACTAAATTGAGGCACTATTTGCTATCGGCCGAATGCACTGTTATATACAAGGATGATGTGGTCCGATATATGCTATCTATGCCGATTATGAGTGGTAGAATCGGTAAGTGGATTTTGGCACTGTCGGAATTTGATCTACGTTACGAACCGGCTAAAGCAGTTAAAGGGCAAGTTATGACCGATTTTGTGACTCAACATTGCGGCGTAGTGGAGACTTTGGAAATCGTGCCTTGGACGCTCTTCTTTGATGGATCCACGTGTGACCGGGGGGCAGGAATCGGCATAGTGTTAATTTCCCCTCGGGGAAGGAAGTATGAGTTTTCTTTGCCGATTGTTGCCACGTCAACAAATAATCAAGCCGAGTATCAAGCTTTGATCAAGGGGTTGGAATTGTTAAGAGAAGTTCATGCTGATGCTATTGAAGTCTTCGGGAATTCTATGCTGGTTATAAATCAATTGGCTGGAAGCTATGAATGCCGAAGCGAAGACTTGATAGCCTATTATGAAAAGAGTATACGGCTATTAAAGGAATTCAAGGATTTCTGATTAGAGCATGTTCCTCGGTTACATAATGAGGAGGCTAATCGGTTGGCTCAGCATGCCTCAGGGTATCAACCTATAGTGAACATGTTATCGGTAATCAGTGCCGATGATTGGAGAAAAGAAATCGTTGATTATTTAAAGGATCCATCTAAGAAGGTTGAGAGGCGTGTTCGATTTCAAGCTACCAAATATGAGCTCCTCGAGGATAAATTATATTATCGAAGAATCGATGGAGTTCTTCTCAAATGCTTAGGTGATGATGAAGCTAAAAGTTTGATGGGAGAAATCCATGAAGGGGTGTGTGGAGCACATCAGTCGGCTTTTAAGATGAAATGGATGATCAGGAGAAATGGGTATTATTGGCCAACTATACTTGAGGACTGTTTTAAATATTTCAAAGGGTGTCAAGGGTGTCAGAAATTTGGTAATATTCAAAGGGCGCCCGCATCGGCCATTAATCCCATTATTAAACCTTGGCCGTTCCGGGGATGGGCTATTGATCTAATCGGCCAGATTTACCCACCATCAAGCAAAGGGCATAAATTCATCTTGGTTGCCACCGATTATTTCACCAAGTGGGTTGAAGCTATTCCTTTGAAGAAAGTCACATCGGCCAATATGATTGATTTTGTAAAGGAGCATATTATTTACCGATTTGGTATTCCTCAAACGATTACTACCGATCAGGGTACTATGTTTACATCGGGCGAGTTTGATGAATATGCAATCGGTATGGGGATTAAAGTGTTGAATTCTTCTCCTTATTATGCTCAAGCTAACGGGCAGGCCGAGGCATCCAACAAAGGGATTATCAAACTTATTAAACGGAAGATTGAAGAGTATTCTAGGAGGTGGCATACATTGTTAAATGAAGCTTTATGGTCATATCGGATGGCTTGTCATGAATCGACCAAAGTTTCACCTTATCAGTTGGTGTATGGACATGATGCAGTGCTACCTTGGGAAATTAAGACTGGATTTAGGCGACTATCTTTTCAAGATCAATTGGCTGCCGATGACTATGCTACTTTGATGACAGACGAGTTGGGTGATTTAGCAGGGCATCGGCTGAGGGCTTTGATGAGTATAGAAGAAAATAAAAAGAGTGTTGCCAGATGGTATGATAAGAAAGTAAAGGCTAAAGAGTTTGCCGATGGAGACTTAGTATGGGATTAATCTTACCGATCGGGACTAAAAGTTCAAAGTTTGGGAAATGGTCTCCCAATTGGGAGGGTCCTTATCGGATAAACCGATCTGCTCCTGGCAATGCCTATATTTTAGAAACTCTCGAAGGAGTTGAATTTCCCAGGGCATTGAATGGCAAATAATTAAAGAAATATTATCCAAGCATATGGGTCGATGCATAAAAAGTTTAAAGTGCCGATAACATTCCTATCGGCTGGATTAAAGTGTATGTGGGACTGGACTCAATGTTTTAAGGGTGCCGATAACAGTCCTATCGGCTAGACCAAAATAATCAGGAGTGTTTTAAAAGGAAGAAGCAAGACACGCCGCTGATGAAGAGTTCATATGTTTAGCAGAGCCTGGATCGTCGATATGGCGCCTAGACAAATCTGATTGGCTTCTTCTATCTCCTTCATGTCTTCATCGGCAGAGCCCTCCACTGGCTTCAGTTTCTTCTTCATCTGCAATGCCTTGCGAGCTTGGATGTTTCGCTCCTGTTCAAGGGTCTTGATTGCTTCAGGCAGCTGGCTTTCTTCCTATTGAGCTTGGGACAGAGCTTCTTCCACTTGTTTGAGTTCTGCCAACAGGGCTTCTCTCTTTGCTGATAGATCAGAGATCTTTTGCTTCAGCACATCTCCTGAGGATTTCAAAATGCCGATGCTCTTATGCTTTTCATCGGCAAGGAGCTTTACTTTCATCATCTCTTCTGAGAGCTGGGCGTGAGTAGCTCTATCGGCAAGGCGCTGAGCAGCCTTTTGATACTGAAGCTGTCGACTCTCCAAGTGAGCAGCCTTGAAGAGGATCTCCTCGGCATCGGCAGGAATTTGGCCTCTGAGAGCCTTGAACAGGGCCTTGGCCGGATCGGAGTCATCAACCAATTGGGCCGTGTCTTGATGAAGGAGGGCTGACAAATCTTCCAACTTTGCTCTAATCTCTGCCGATGAAATTCCAACCTCTCGAGAAGAACTTGCCTCCTCGCCTTCATCCTCAGAGATTTCGATGGCGAAGGAGAACAAGCTGTCGGGAGAATCTTGTTCCTGAAAAGGAAGATAAAATAAGTTATTTTATGATCAAGTACTGGTGATGATAAAAATAGAGATCGGGTAACTTACTTGTTTCAAAGCTATCTCTCGCCTCTGACTAGTTGAGGCCGATGGAACCACAGGTTGATCGGCTAGAATTGCCGATGGGGCTATGTCAGCTGAAAGATTGACAAAAGTGATTAATAAAGTGGAAAGATGGGTCCATCGGCAGTGGTTTCACGGATAGTATTTTACCTTGAGGGGGTGCGGTACTTGTCTGAATCGAGGAAACTACCGATGCTATGATTAGGCTTGCTGGATCGGTGGTCTGCTCGTGTACATTAGCCGATGTTTCTTCTAGATGAGGTTCTTCTGGCTGGGGCTCTTCTTGTGGTTGAGGGGGAGATGGTACTTGTTGTATCTGGGCTTCTGAAGAAGAAGGGGATGATTCTACTGGGATCGGAGACCTTGGAGGAGGAGGAGGCGTTGCTGTTATCTGGCGTTTCGCTTGTGATCTAGTACTCTTGGAACCTTTTCTCTTCGGTTGACTAGACTGGGGGCATCGGCAGTCGTACTTCTGGTCTTTACCGATGTGCCGGTATGCTGATACAACAATGAAAAGTTTATGAGTACAAGTGTAACAGGGTGTTGATGGAGTTCTGATTAAAATAATCAAAGTTACCGGTGAAATTCCCATGCTAGTCGATGTGTCCTGAAAATTGTGTAAGTATAAGAATGGAATCGGTATAAGTTGAAGAATTCGAGAGTTTACCTTGAAGGCTTGTGCCAAAGCAGTGGCAGCTACCGACAGGGATGTTTTCATTCGCTTGGTGGTGATTTTCTTGAGACGCACACCCCGGTGCATTAAAGCAGCCAAGGTTGGAGCGTTGTTGCCGATCAAAGAGATCGGGCCCGATGGAAGGAGTTCGATCGGCTTGCCACTTCTGCTAACTGATGGTGGCGTATCATCGACCTGAATGAAACAAAGAAAGTGAGTTGCCGATAGAAAGTGAAAGTGAAAGGATTGAAACATCGGTTAAAATACTTACAGTATTATCGGGGACCTTGTATTTGGGGTCGATCATGCCACGATATGTGAGAGCCGATCTGCAGAACACATGCTCTTTCCACTCTTCCCACCACTGTTTGTATGCCTGGGTGATGAAGAGAGCTGGGATCCAAGCCGATAAGTCGACATCTGTATCGGCGTTTGGCGGGAGTTGAGCTATTCTAATCCATTCAAGGTTGCTGGTGATGGTCTCCCTCGGCTTTACCACATCGGCGTAGCAAAGTGCAATCGGCAGTTGGCCGAAAGCCAGTTGACGAGCCAGTGCGGATGGGTTGTAAAACTCGTAAGTCAGATTGGAAGCTTTCCCACTGCCAAAGAAATTCACTAGCATGGCCCTTGGAGTAATAATTGCCATCATCACATCACGATCCTTGTTGAGAGCGTCACTGAAGGGATGGAAAGTCAGGGGGAATGTGGTGTCTGGATCTTCATAAGGCATCCATGCCCTCTGTTCCCTGGTCAGACCTTCATAGAGAGTCTGAAAGAATCGGCTAACCTGGTCTTCATTACCACCAGTGCCAGGTAAGACTATGGCAGCTTCGCCAAAGTTCAGAGGGCAACGAGTTGCCGATTCTTCTTTATCCAGTTCATAATCCTCGGCTATGTCCCTGGGGAAGCGTTGTGCAAAGAGGTTGAATTCATGGCGCTTGTGCATGTGGAGACCGAGCCACATATTGATGAACCACCAAGGACCCCCTAAGTTGCCGATGGGTTGGCCGAGCAGAAGTTTCCTGGCTACCTAGTGGAGGAGGTGATAAATAGAGCCGAGCAGGTATCGGCCAAGAGGAAATCGGCCGCCATCGGCTAATCTTTCTGCTGCCGATAAGTAAACGGAAGTTGGTCCTGCCGATCGGCCACAGAATACAAACTTATCCAGCCACATATTCAAGAAAGTGGTCTGTTCCTTTGCATTAACAGGTCCTGTTCTTCGGTACTTCTGAATGTACCCAGACCAACCACCGATAGCACGAGTTTCTACCTTGGAACTGGGTTTGGTGTCAAATAGGTGGCTGTTATCGGCAGTGGATATGTCTAAACCGGTAAGCATGAGCACATCGGCAAGTGTAGGAGAAGCAGGGCCATGGCCAAACACAAAAGCATTGAGCGTGTCTGACCAAAAGTCTGAAGCAGCAATCAACAGTGATTCATTTCTCTCCATATCGGCAAGAGATAATATAATACACTGGTCTAACTTCTGCTCGCCCCATTGGACCTCGTTTGAATGGCTGACTCTCAAGAACCAATCCTTCCATCCTTTGGTAGGACTGGGCCAGGAACGGAAGGCATCTTTCCATAGATCTAAGGAAAAGTTTTCGGCTCTGAAAGGGATTCTGTTTGTTTCTGCGTTTATCAGATCGGTGGGATCTGGGTTTCCTAGCGGGCCGAGACATTGGAGGTGGGGTTGATCGGTAGGGATTACAATCTTATCTGCCAAATCCTAGAAATTTTTGAGGATAAACGGAAGAACAAAGAAAAGAGTATTCAGTAAAAGGAATTGCGGATGAACAGGAATACAGTAGAGGTGCGGAAAAGAAGGGTAGTGAACTCACCTCAGGCACAATGAAGTTGATGGCCATTTTCTCGCAAGGAAGAAGATCGAAGACTTGGGAGATTGGTGAAGAAGGCCTTCGTTGAAGTCCTTGGAATCCTCGGGTGGTACTGCCGCCGTGAAAGTGGGTTTTGGGCTGTAGAATGACAAGATGGAGAAGGAGTACCGGAGAAGGAACTATTTATAGGACAAATCAGGTGGGGGCAGATCTGACTTATCTGTTTGCCGCATCCGTGAAATCCGAGGGTGTTCAGGTGGATATGGTAACTGTTCGCACGATAATCAAGGGATTGTGCAGGTGATTTGACAGCGAGCGGTCATAATTTTGAAGATATTCCACTATACAAGATCTCCTGGTCAGTCCATCGGTAGTCCCCTCTAACGGTAATATTGCCGATGAGCGCATAAAGTGGAAAGATTCGGTTCGAGAGGTTGAGGAATTCGAGAAATCTGCAGGAGAATCGGGCCAAGGTTGTTCGGATTTAACGACCGTTGGGAGAATTAATTGCAGAAAGGCATCATTACTGCAGAGAATTTTGGAGCATTAATGATTTTATACTCCGAAATTGGGGGGCATGTGTTGATATCGTTTCTGGACACGTATCTTTGGATACACACCTGGAGTTAATGAAGCATAGATCGGTAGGTTGGGTGATGGTGGCTAGTCTACAGAAGAGTTGCCGATGGAGGAATGATGCCGATGGAGGAAACAATTGAATATGACTAAGTCTAGGGGTGATGATGTGTTCATGCCGATGACCAGTGCCGATGTTGCGGATGGATGTAACAGGTGGTCTGCCGATGATTCTGAAGAAAAGCATGAAAGTTGCCGATTGATCCGTGGCCGTGTCCCGATCAGTTACGAGGGGGGGTAGTTTTATGTTTTCCTTAATTATTAGAATTCGTCTTGTGTACGGGTTCCGTTTAGTTTGGAATTTGAGTCCTAGTCATGTCTGGTTGTAGCTCTACGGACAGGGTATAAATGTAGACCCTAGAGCAATGTAATGAAGACATCAATCAATCAATCAAACACAAGTTTTTACTCATATTCCAGCATCTACTTTTTTGACGACTTCGTCATATTTTCTTTTTATTACGAGTTCTTAGGAATTCGTCGACTTAAGCTCGGCGTGTTCTCAAGTTCCACGTGATCACCTCTTGGCCATGACATCCGGGCGCATCGCTGTTGTCGGGACCAAAGTGGTCGAGTTACCACCTTTGTCGATTGTGAGGTTAAATCCGCTGGCACGCCTTAACGTTTGAATCGGGTATTAGCCCTTTGTGTTTGCAGATTGTTGACGGTCCTTAAGTATCAAATTTAACTATCAAATAAACAAAGAAAAGGATCCAAATGAAATCAACATCAAGACTTAGGGTTTTATCTGACAGAATTCCACGAGTTTTGGTGTTTGTCTATTTCTGCAGGGGGTTATCAGGAAATAAGGAAGAAAGGCCCACACGTCGGGATTACATAGAGATATCAACGTGCCGCGCAATTATCTTACATCTAGAAGACTCCAGAAGCCACGGGAAGGAAGCAGAGACCGAACGGAGTCCGGGACAGGGCGCCCGCCCACCTATTTCGGGCAATCACGCTCAATCTCGCGGATTATGCTCCACCGACCTAAAGGATCAAGAATAACCGTTCAATCAATGTCGGTTTGATCCGACGGCCCAGGTTCACTTGAGGGGACTATAAAACCAGACCCCCTGGCCTCTGGAGGAGGCACCCCCTTGATCATTATTCATTATTCATAGACAGAGCAAAAGCTAGGGTTTAGAGATGAGAGCTCTCCTCTCTTCTCTAAACTAGAGTACATCTAGATAGTAGCGAGATGGAGAGCGAAGGAGGATTAGAGGAGAGGCCGGCCTGTCGGTTCTTCCTCCGGTTGTACTTCGCCATGATCAAGCTCTAATCAAGCTTGCTCATGGGATGACTCTGGTAATCTACTTCTAATTCATTATGCAATTACTAATCATGTATGTTCTGGTTCACAACTCTTTTGAGTACTTCTAATCTATAGGACCCTATAGGTTAGAGTTGTAGTATAGGTGTAAGCGTGGTGCTTAGACCTAGATTACTTGTGGATATCCCCTGACTAGCTGGATCGTGTGGTAGGCCGCGTAGGTGACAGTTACGTTGGTCCCCTGTAGTCCACCTCTCGTTAGTAGGACAGGTAGGGTTTATCGGCCTATGGATAAGCATCCTTTGTGGTGTACTCTTATCACGTGGTTTGTCCTAGACATAGACATACCCTTTGAAGTAGAGAAACCATAGTTATCCTCTCTATTCTGCTACCATCGCCCATATACTAGAATTGCTCTATTCTCTATTCCCATATTATCACTCACTGTTATCTTACCTTTAATATTGTTCTTATTCGATTCTATCATCTTTCCTATTTACACCTATCTATCTATCTTGGTTAAGTTAGAGTGTAGTTGGTTCTCCCGTTTCCCTGTGGATACGATAAAACCTTTAACCGGGTAAAAGCTTCAACGGTATCCGTGCGCTTGCGGATTATCTGTGTGCGTATAAATACCATAGTACACTCTAGTGCCATGCTGGGGATGACAACCTAGTATTCAAGTGGTGTTAGCAAGTGTCAACACAGATCAGTTTTGCATCAAAAAGGACATTGTGCAACAATATGTCCACGACCATGACACTTGTGGCACACAATTTCTCTACTACGTGCAGAGGAAGTAGTAACTGAGGAAGCAACAGTTGGGGCTGCTGCACTTGTAGCAGGACGCTGTTGATTTCCAGGAGATGATGTTGTAGAAACCACCATCTTTGAAGGAGCATTGGATGAAGAGGGCCTAGTTGCAGCACCTTGGGACCGTCTCCCATCAAAAGAAGTGCTGGATTGCTGCTTGCACCATGGGGCTGCAATAGAATGACTTGCATAAGATTTTCCACATGTCTCTTGCTGAATTTTTCTTTCAGTACACATAGCTTGATCGACAAGGTCTTGCAAAGTATGGTATGGAAACATCTCAAAAAAACCAACAATTTCCTCAGTGAGACCACCCAAAAATCTTGCCATTTTTGACTCTGGATCCTCTCTAATTCCAGTCCGCACTAACAACAGCTCCATCTCCTTATAATACTCATCAATTGATCTTTTTCCTTGCTTCAACATTTGTAACCTATTGTGAAGGTCACGCTGATAGCTTGACGGTACAAATCATCTTCTCATCACTTGCTTCATCTCTTCCCATGTGTTGATATATTCACGGCCCAACACAAGTTGATTCTCTTGTATCTGATTCCACGAAGTCAGAGCATAACCAGAGAACTCCACTGAAGCAAGATTGACACACCTCTGATCAGAGAGATTTTGCACTCTAAAAATTTGATCACACTGCTCAGCCCACTCAAGATATGCATCTGCATCCTCTCTTCCAGTGAATTTTGGGATACTCAACTTGACACGAGCAATGCTATCTGGATCTTCCCTATTACGACGACCATGATGATGCTCTCTATCTCCATGATCAGCATGCCGCCGATGATCATGGCGCCGCCTATGTAGCCCATCATTTGCAAAGGGATTCTCATTAGACCCCTCTTTGTGATCAAAGTTATCAAATTCTTCATCATCAAAATGAACACGATGGCCACGACCACGTCTATGAGCTCATCCTCCATCTTGGCCATGATGACCAGCCCGCCTGCCACCACCACGACCATCTCTGAAATAGTTATGTTGTAACAGAACCGTCCAATTTATAAGAATTCAAGTGAATTAGCGACCACGGAGGCAGTCGAGCCAATGGACTTGAACCCATATAAACCCGGTAGTCTGACGAAATCTCAAAAGACCTCGATTCAACCAACATACAACCAAGATCGTACATGATCAAGCATCACCATCACAGATTACACACATTCATCTCCGAACATAGTTTTACAACACATCAGAGTTTAAAAGAGGTTATTACAAACCAGAGCAGTAGCGGAAACAAAGTAGTTTTTAAACATCACACACTCAGTTTATATTACATGCCAGTTCCATGGTCAAACCCAACAGAAGCACAACTGAAGATAAAGAAGGTGATCACGCCCATGATCTATTCATCGTCCGCAGCCGGATGATGACAGCTAGCACAGTAGCCGTGATAAACGACATCGTCTGCAACAAGGGTAAATAAAACCCTGAGTACGAGAAGGTACTCAGCTAGACTTACCCGTCATAAACCAGAAATAAAGTGACATCAAGGAGTATGCAAGGCTGATTTTGTGGGCTGGTTGGACTCACCTTTTTGCATAAAAAGCCTTAGTGGTAAGTAACTCATTTATAATATTTCAGCAGCAGGTTCATTACTTAACAGCTATTCACTAGATTAGCACCTGTTCTAAGCAAACACTTGAGTATTTAAACATCACAATAATAACCATATCCGGATTATCACTTAGCTATCAACATTCTCATCATAACCATTGAGTTTATTTAGTGAGTTCTACGTGCGACTGTCCGTGTCAAGTTCTCACTATCCGGGAGAGACGGCGATTCGAATCGATTCCTATCCAGATGGAGGGGGTATTCCTAGCACTCACCCAAGCATACTTCATGAGGGCAGCTCGGATCACCTTTAGCACAACTCCGGACCAATTCGCGGGTCCGTACGGCGCCGCACCCCCAGGGACCGCCAATCTGCCAGGTCCAGGACTCTAACCTGACACCTCGGTCTTACGCCATTGACTCCCCGCACATCCTTACTACCAACCGGGGTGCGCACTTTAACCAGATCGGGGTATCCGGCCGGAGATGCACTCGTAGGCCTCGCGGTCGGAACGACTTATCCGGCCAGCTAAGTGTTAGGCATGTGTTCAACATGACACGAGGACGTTACATCGAATCGGTCCTTAATCGACACAGACGGGGATAGATTCACACCCAAGACCTCCATGCCTTGTTGCTGCACTATCGTCCTCCCGCCCGGTCTCAAGTTCATCATTTAGTACATGGTTATTTCTACGATAGCAAATATAGCCAACCGTGATCATCATCCACCTAACTCTCGCAGGTGACAGGAAATCACCCGGCTTCTACCGAGCTAACATGGCTAAGCATTATTTCGATCCTGGACCTACTTAGGTGAGGTATGAGGTGGACAAGGTAGTTAAACATGCAGCAAAGGTGTCATATCAACGCCTAACACTTAATGCAACAATATATAACCATAGTCAATTGATAGCTGAACAAGTTAGTAAAATAATAGGAGGCTTATTATGCTCCGGGGCTTGCCTTCGACGTAGGTGGACGGGCGATGGTCGGGGCACTCCGGCAAGTCCTCCTCCTCCTCAGCTCCTTGAGGTGGCTCCTCTTGTTGACCTTCCGACTCCGGCAGCTCGAACTCCAACACGGTCACGCCCTTAGGTACACCTATGTATGCATGACAAGGAGATAAATATAGAGAATACACATATGATGCATGATGTTATGATGAAGAGCCAAAGGAGTATCAACAAGGTATAACATGGTATAAACTCCTAAGATTAAGTGAATCATAGAATAACTAGTAAGTGCATACTTCTTCTCTGGTAGAGAGGCTAACTAGACAAGTTAAACAACCTTAGTCACTCCTATTCAGTCACTGGTTTTGTAGACAGACCAACTTGTCACAAGTTTCAGCTATAACTTAAGCATCAGTTGGCCAAACTAAGCAAGCAGATACTTTCTGGAAAGCTTAGTAAATTGTCTACAATTTACTTTTAGATTTTCCAGAATGATTCCCAACCGAAATATGCTAAAACATACAAAGTTGGCTGGCTGTCCTGGAAAATCCAGGGAGCAAGCACTTTGCAGCAGCTACTTGTAACATGCATAACTTTTAAACTACTCCACCAAATGTCATGAAACTTGGATATGAAGTAGATAAACAAGTTAGCTACAAGTTTGTTGTAGACAAGTTTCCCAGAAAACATCATCTTCAATTAGTTCTTAAGCAATTGCTATCAGCTACACAGAATTGCTCTAGGAAAGGCATAATTAGCAAAAATAATATTTTACACATAACAAGATTGTATTAAAGGGTCAATCCAAATGCACCAGTGGATAGAACATATCTAAGAAACACTAGAAAACATCATGGCAAGGTCTAAACTCATTTCTATCATCACCTTTTCCATTTATTTAATTATTAAGGTGATTTAATAAACCTGCACCCCAAGTGTTCCAAAAATTCTAAGAAAATTACAGCAAGCTACTTATGCTAACACAAGGTTACTGTAAAATTTTCAGGGCACTTGCACATACAGCTTGTGAAATACAAAAATAACAAGCTAGCAAAGGCATGCAAGGCATAAATGTGAAACCCTATTAAAAAGTGTCAAACAACAGATTTCAGATTTTTCCTAACTTTGTTTACCCATGAGTACAACACTCAGCAAGTTTCACCACAAAAGGAGCTATAACTTAATTACTAAAAATACCACAAGAAGCTCCTATTTGATCAAGAATTATTTATAACTTCACAATCAGGCCTCCGAAAATCATGATAAATTTATCAGAGCCTATTCACATCATAAGAAACAACACCCTAAATTTTCATGGCCACCAAATCAACAGATCTCAAGATATAATTATCCCCTATTTAATCAAGATTAAATTATATATATTTATTCCTGGAAAAACATGGCATGTTTCATATTTTTAATAAAAACTAGATTACTACTAGAAATTAGCAAAATTGGAACCATACCATTTGAATCTATAAAACTCGAGATATGAATTTTTCAAAAACAGCAAAGGATCTGCTACACAGTGACCAGAGATGTGAGAGGGAGAGACTGACACACGGGACCCACGCGACCGAGAGACAAAGACAGGGGAGACGCTCGTCGCCGGCGAAACTCGACGACGGCGAGGTCTTGGTCGGATCCAAGGGCATCTACGTGTTCCTCTCCTCAAGGCGGACTTATTGACCTAACTTACTCGCGCTCTACTGGACCCTAGGGCGCTCGCCGTCGGGAATGGCGGCTCGGCGGCGCTGCGGGCGATACGCCGGCGTGCACGGCCGATGCCGTCCCGGTTGAGGTTCACGCTGAGCATCAGTGAGCCAAGAGAAAGCGATAGGAATAAGAATGGAGGGAAATGGTGGAGCAGAGTGGCCTGGCCACGTCGCCGGTGAGCTCGGGCGAAACTCCGGCGAGGGAGAACGGTTCGGAGCTCGGCAATGCCGCCTCACCTGTGCTCGACAGTGGCCAAGGAGGTGACGCCGAGGCAGTGGATGCTTTGGCAGAGCTTTTGGCGGGCTGGCTTGGCCGGAGGCGCGGTGGAGCGGCCGGAAAAGCTCGCCGAGACGCGGCGGAGCTCACCGAGGCGATGGCGGAGCGATATGGGAGGCTCTGGTGGAGTGGATGTCGTGTCTGAGGCACGGGGTGGCTCCGTGGCGGCTTGAGGACTTCGTCCAAGCTGACAGGTGGGACCGTCGACGGTGTACGGCCGACACCTGGTCGGACACGCGGTGGCGGACGGCGTCTGTCCAAAACTGAATCGAGGATTCAGTCGCCGGCGTCAGTGACTGAAAACCGAAGTTCAACGACGTTTTACTCTCAGCTCAATCGATGGTTTTGGCTTGAATTTGATCCTCTGGACAGAGCTACACGAGTTCTACAAGTTTGCTTACAAGATCAAAGCCTAACTCGGTCTGGATTTCAATCTACAAGGCTCCCAACAACCCTACCTCGAAACCGTGAGATTCAAGACTTAGCCAAATTCGGCTAAGTGTAGAAACAACACTGATTTTTGGCTTGTGGGCAAAATTTGAATGGGTTCCAGGCTTTTTCATGAAATGTCATCAACATAACTTTTGTAGCTTATGAAAGTTACTACAACTTTGTTTTAGGAGTCATTGACATGCAAGGTCTCTAACATCAATTTCATAAAACATCTTTGAAAAGAGGTCTAGGGGGTCAAATAGGTCAATCTAGGGTTAACCATGACCTAAAGTCATTTTTGGCCAAAACCTTCAACATAAACTTTGTTCAAAAGGTTGTTCTAAACATGATTAAAGTACTTTGGAAGACATTGTACACTTGTATGCCTTAGTCACCCATTACAATCAACCATAGCAAGTCATATGGCAATTTAGTCACATAGTACATGTAGCAAATGGCATGTGATCTTGGTATGATGCTCATGAGTAATCATGATGATGCTTATGTTGATGCAATGCTCATGGTTAACATGCAAGCTAACACTAGGAGTGTTACAGCCATCCCCCTTACAAAAATCTCGTCCCAAGATTTGAAAGACGTACCATTTTTCGTAGAATGAGGGATAAGTTACTTGTAAATAGTCTTCCCTTTCCCAAGTGGCATCTCTCTCACTTTGACGGTTCCACAAAACTCTAAAGAGTTTGATCACTCTCCCACGAGTAATTCGTTCCTTGACATCGAGAACTTGTACAGGCTTTTCTTCAGACGACAGGTCAGACTGCAACATTAGGCCTCTTGTTTCAACTCGCTCTTCGGGCACACGAATACACTTCTTGAGTTGAGACACATGGAATACAGGGAAAACGGTTCCTAGTTCCGGAGGTAGTTGTACTTTGTAAGCTACCTTGCCGCTCTTCTCTATGATTTGGTAGGGACCCACATACCTAGGGGCAAGCTTTCTTTTTACACCAAAGCGATTTACTCCTTTCATGGGTGAGACTTTTAGGTACACAAAGTCACCTACTTCGAACTCGAGTGGTTTTCTTCTTCGGTCAGCATAGCTTTTCTGTCTAGCTTGGGCAGCTCTCATGTGTTGCTGGATAATGAGAACTTGCTCTTTGGCTTCTTTGACAAAGTCAATTCCGTAGTACCTCCTTTCGCCAGGTTCGACCCAATTTAGAGGAGTTCTACACTTGCGGCCATACAAAGCTTCAAAAGGAGCCATTTGGATACTTTCTTGATAACTATTGTTGTAAGAGAATTCAGCTAAGGGTAGCCATTTCTCCCATGCACCCTTGGAAGATATCGCACATGCCCTCAACATATCCTCTAAAATTTGATTCACACGCTCAGTCTGGCCGGAGGTTTGAGGGTGGTACGCTGAACTGCGGATCAATTTCGTACCAAGGAGTGAATGCAAATGCTCCCAAAAACGAGCAGTGAACTGAGGACCTCTATCGGAAATAATGGTGCGAGGCACTCTGTGCAATTTAACAATTTGAGAGAAGTATAACTCAGCGTAGTCAGATATTCGGTGTGTTCACTTCACAGGGATAAAATGGGCTGACTTGGTCAAACGGTCAACAATCACCCATATGGAGTCGTGTCCCTTTTGAGTAGGGAGAAGGCCAACAATGAAATCCATGCTGATTTCTTCCCATTTCCAACCCGGAACCGACAAGGGTTGCAATAAACCTGCAGATTTAAGGTGAACTGCCTTTACCCTGCAGCAAGTATCACACCTAGCAACATAAGCTGCTATCTCCTTCTTCATCTTTGTCCACCAGAAATGAGGTTTCAAGTCTTGATACATTTTGCTACTACCAGGGTGAATGGATAACTTGGAAGAATGAGCTTCATCTAAAATTTTGTTGCGCAGGTCATAGTCTTTAGGTACAACTAGACGATCGTCAAACCACAGTACACCCTTCTCATCTACCCTGAAATGCTTGGTGTCTTGCTCTCGCATTTTTCTTTTGATATGGAAAATACCAGGATCAGATTTTTGGAGCTCTATGATTTGACTCTCTAACGAGCAGCTGACTACGATGTTGTGTAGGACCACCGGGTGCAATAAATTGAAGCCTTCCTCTAGGAGAGGTCCAACATGTTGTTTCCAACTGAGAGCATCAGCTACAACATTGGCTTTGCCTGGATGATAGTGTACTTCAAGGTTATAGTCCTTTATCAATTCCAACCATCTTCTTTGTCTCATGTTCAACTCGGGTTGTGTGAAGATATATTTGAGGCTCTTATGGTCAGTGTAAATGTGACATAGATTACCCAACAGATAATGCCTCCAGAGTTTCAACGCATGTACAACTGCTGCTAACTCTAGGTCATGAGTTGGGTAGTTGGCTTCATGTTTCCTCAACTGCTGAGAGGCGTAGGCAATAACTCGGCCTTCCTGCATAAGCACACAACCTAGGCCAGTGCCCGATGCATCACAAAAGACATCAAATGGCTTTTCAATGTTAGGCTGTGCCAGAACAGGAGCGGTGGTCAGCAAATGGCGTAAAATGGTGAAAGCGACTTCACACTCCCGGGACCACACAAACTTCACATCTTTTTGTAGTAGCTTGGTCATAGGCTTAGCTATTTTGGAGAAATCCGAAATAAAGCGACGATAATATCCCGCTAGACCGAGAAAACTCCGAACCTCGTGCACTGAAGTTGGGGCCTTCCAGTCTAGAACCTCCTGCACTTTTGACGGGTCAACAGAAATACCCTCTTCGGATAGAATATGGCCTAGGAAAGGCACTTTTTTCAGCCAAAACTCACACTTGCTGAACTTGGCATAGAGCTGATGTTCCCGCAATCTAGTGAGTACAATCCGAAGGTGCTTCTCATGTTCTTGGACATTTTCAGAATACACCAATATGTCATCGATGAACACTACCACAAACTTATCCAGTTCAGGCATGAACACCAAATTCATCAGGTACATGAAATGAGTAGGGGCATTAGTCAGACCAAAGGACATGACTAGATACTCATATAACCTATACCTGGTAGAGAAAGCCGTTTTAGGAATGTCCTCGGGTCGGATCTTGATTTGATGATACCCAGATCTCAGATCAATCTTGGAGAATACTTTGTCCTTAGCTAATTGATCAAACAGGATATCAATGCGAGGCAGTGGATACTTGTTTTTAACAGTCACGGCTTTGAGCGGACGATAGTCCACACACATACGTAGAGACTTGTCCTTCTTCTTAACAAAGAGAGCCGGACAACCCCATGGAGAAGAACTAGGCCGAATAAGACCTTTCTCAAGAAGTTCTTGCAATTGCTTTTTCAATTCTGCCAATTCGTTGGGTGGCATTCGATATGGCCTTCTAGAGATAGGTGCGGTACCTGGAATTAGATCAATTTTAAACTCAATGTCCCTGTCCGGTGGCAACCCAGGCAGATCCTCTGGAAAGACGTCTGGAAACTCACACACTACAGGAATCTCTGCCACAGTGAGTGGTCTAATAGCGTTGGCTGCGTGACGAATGTCATCATTCTTGGGAAGCTGGACTAAGAAGGCTTCTTTGCTATCAGGCTCTCGCAACATGACTACCCTCGTGGAGGTGTCTATTAACACTCTATGCTTGCTCATCCAATTCATTCCCAAAATAACATCTATCCCTAAGCCTGGCAATATTACTAAATCTGCTGAATAATTACGCCCTTCAATGGTGATATGAACGTCCCTCACTACTTGATTTGTAGCAATTTGATTACCAGCAGCACTAATGCAAAATTTGCCACTGTCAAGATCAACTACATGCAGCCCATGCTTAGATGCGAAGGCTTGACTCATAAATGAATGCGAAGCTCCAAAATCAAACAAGACAACTGCAGGATGTTGATTGACAAGAAACATACCAACGGTGACCACTTCACCTCCAGGGATTTCTTCAACAGTGGTATAGTGCACTCGGCCAGTACGGTTATTACCTCCAGCTGTAGAATTCCTCTTGGGATAAGGGCAATCTCTCGCCCAGTGACCAACTTGTTTGCAATTGAAGCAGGGACGGTTATCAGGGGGAGTCTTGGGACCTCCTTGACCTGTGGCACCTCTCGGGAGAGCAACTATGAAGGACTTGCGAACTCCTGTCTTCACATTTGACTTTTTCTACGGCGGCCTATACCTTGTCACAGCATTTGGTGGGCGATAGGCCGGCTTATTTGTCGCTGGCGCCTTGGACTCTGAAGCACCTGCCTCATAGGCCCTCTTGCGGTTCTTGGACGCGGCATACACGGCATTGGAGTTCTCCTGGGTCAACGCATCACTCACAAACTCATTAAAGGTGGTACTCTTGTTACCAGCCATGTTCTTGGACAGCTTGGGTCCCAACCCTCTCTTGAAACTAGCAAGCTTCTTGACCTCAGTATCAACCATCTCAGGAGTGTAGCGAGACAGATTATTAAAAGCATGAAGATACTCAGTCAAGCTTTTAGTGCCCTGTGTCAGGTTCATGAACTCGGTGTGCTTGATAGTCATTAAGCCTTGGGGAATATAAGTGTTCCTGAAAGCAGTTGTGAACTGATCCCAGGTTACAACAGCATTGGCAGGCAAGCTAGTCCTGTAATGACTCCACCAGACACCTGCTTTGCCCTCCAACTGGTGGGCTGCATATTCCGCCTTTAGCTCTTCGGTCACCCTCAGCAAGCGGAACTTCTGCTCGAGAGTGTTGAGCCATTCATCAGCTTCTAGAGGTTCAACAGTCTCCTTGAAAACCGGTGGCTTTGTGTCTTGGAAATCCTTGAAGCTGCTGTGTGGATTTGCCTCTCCGCCTTGACGGACATGGCGACCACCCCGTTCTGCTGCGCTATAGCCTGCATAGCTTCATTGAGCATTCGCTGGCCCTCAACAAGGGCTGCCAAGAGCTCAGCCGGCGTAGGCGGGGGAGGAGGTGGTGGTGGCGGTACCTCATTGTGACCGGAGCGAGTGTTACGAGCCATCTGCACAAGGCATACCAAGTGACCGTTTAGGACAACAGATATGATTGCTATGAACCTCAATTGCTGCCATACAGAATTTAATGAAGTAAATTCACATAATTCAAGGCACAATAATTCATGTACAACAAGAGAGTATCATCCACGACACTTGGTTATTCTCGCGAGCATTCACAGCCACAATTCACAAGGATTAAAGACATTGGAGAAGATTATTTAAGCTCAACATAAATATGGAGCATCACAATAAGTGCATAGGGTTACATAGAGTCACTGCCACAACTTAAGTCTCACAGGAGGGGCACCACGGCCAAATACATAGAGTCTCAGCTGAAATTCAGATTACATGTCCATTACATAAAGAGATAGAAACTGATACATGAGCATGGAATTATTGCTAGGCTACATATCTTCCTCAGATTCACCATTAGAAATGATGCCATCATCCTGATCTTCCTCACTAGGAGCTTCTTCACGATTAAAGGGAATAGGATGTGGGATAGGATTTATGATATTATTTAGGCGATGGACATCTAACTGCAGCTCAGCAATCCTAGTGATCAGCTCTTCCTCTCTCATTTCAGCATGGAACAAAGCTCTAACTCTAGCAGCTTCCCTGTTTTCAGCCAAGCGCATAGCCTCATCTCTCTCTCTAGTCATTTGCATCATGCGGGCTTGTGCCTCACTGCGCTCTCTAACTGCATTTTTGACTTGGTTGCGGCGGGCTTGCAAAGCGGTGTGATAGTTTTGGATTTCAGCTTGTGCATCGCTAAAAGCCTTGCGGTGCTTACGCACACACTTGCGCAGTTTGCGCTGCCCAACTTGAGCTTGTTGGAGCGCTAACATGGCTTCTATGTAGGTGTCCTGACGTACATAGTACAGCTTAAGTACCGCCAACATGGCACTCATGGCAGGGCTAGAGCTATATCCTAGCATGGTTTCTCTCATCTCTAAAGGCTCATTTTCTATTTGAGACACAAATGTGTCAGTCACACTCACTCTAGGAAATGATCCAGCTGGGCCATTCACTAGCTCATCACCATAATCTTGGCATATCTCCAGCAATACTTCTAAGGCTGCTACTTGGGCACCCTCCCAAGGAGTTTGACCATCGGACTCTACTATCCAACCTAGCCACTGTGGGTTATTTGGACAAGGGGGAACTGTAATTTGGACATCTACCCAAGGTAAAGCTCCTGCATGCTCAGACTCGGTCCAAGTTTACTTAGGTGGTTCCTCATATCCAACTGAACTTAGCACCCTCCACAACAAAGTAGGAGTGCCAAACATGTCCAGAAAAGTCTCACTTGCGTGTGGGGCTGCCATCTGTAGAAAGACCACATTTGAGTAAGGGAGATTAATTACAAGGAAAGGTAAATAGATATATTTTCAGAATTTAATACCCAAGTAGTACATAAGGAATGTATGAATGATTCATGATGCATGCACGTTCCATACGTCCTTTCCATTCCTAGAAGAAAGTTCTAACGGTATAGTCGGTGGCATACATACGTGCACTCTTTATACGCAACTACACAGTCTACACGTTTCGTTGTTAGTGTACCTACAGAAAATTTCATTTCAGCCCAACCTCACAATAGTATATGTGCAGAAATGTAAATCCAATCATCAGCAATCAAGCTAGATACTCCGATATATATTCCCGAACATATATCGCAGCACACTACCCATTTTGGATACTCCCACATATACATCAAATATGTATACATGGCTGCACCTACTACCCAAAATTAAGTACCTTCATATATACATGTGTAAAACATGTAAATATTCCAGTAACCACAGCTAACACTCCCCTAGACCGACGGTTGGACGGTCATGCTCTCACAGCTCACACTTACCGTAGCGTAGAGGCATATAGACCCATACATTACCACTCAAGCAAGTGGCATCCATACAATTTCACGCCGTATGGACGACGAAAGAAAACAAACAATGCTTAACATGGCGTAGAGGTATGTGATCCATTCATTACCACTTAAGTAAGTGGCATCCATATTATTGCACGCCATATGGACGATGAAAGGAAAACCCCCATGTTAGTAATATTAAGCCACCTAGAAGTCCTTATATGGGCATAAAGGTTATGACCACTGGCATGGTATAAGTTATTAAAACATTTTTAAAACAGCCCTATGTATAATCTAATTTTGCCAAATTAGTTTGGAAAAACCAAATTCATTTGCTTTTAAATACATTTATGATGGTTAAACGCTTAATCTTGCTCTGATACCAGCTGTAACAGAACCATCCAATTTATAAGAATTCAAGTGAATTAGCGACCACGGAGGCAGTCGAGCCAATGGACTTGAACCCATATAAACCCGGTAGTCTGACGAAATCTCAAAAGACCTCGATTCAACCAACATACAACCAAGATCGTACATGATCAAGCATCACCGTCACAGATTACACACATTCATCTCCGAACATAGTTTTACAACACATCAGAGTTTAAAAGAGGTTATTACAAACCAGAGCAGTAGCGGAAACAAAGTAGTTTTTAAACATCACACACTCAGTTTATATTACATGCCAGTTCTATGGTCAAACCCAACAGAAGCACAACTGAAGATAAAGAAGGTGATCACGCCCATGATCTATTCATCGTCCGCAGCCGGATGATGACAGCTAGCACAGTAGCCGTGATAAACGACATCGTCTGCAACAAGGGTAAATAAAACCCTGAGTACGAGAAGGTACTCAGCTAGACTTACCCGTCATAAACCAGAAATAAAGTGACATCAAGGAGTATGCAAGGCTGATTTTGTGGGCTGGTTGGACTCACCTTTTTGCATAAAAAGCCTTAGTGGTAAGTAACTCATTTATAATATTTCAGCAGCAGGTTCATTACTTAACAGCTATTCACTAGATTAGCACCTGTTCTAAGCATACACTTGAGTATTTAAACATCACAATAATAACCATATCTGGATTATCACTTAGCTATCAACATTCTCATCATAACCATAGAGTTTATTTAGTGAGTTCTACGTGCGACTGTCCGTGTCAAGTTCTCACTATCCGGGAGAGACGGCGATTCGAATCGATTCCTATCCAGATGGAGGGGGTATTCCTAGCACTCACCCAAGCATACTTCATGAGGGCAGCTCGGATCACCTTTAGCACAACTCCGGACCAATTCGCGGGTCCGTACGGCGCCGCACCCCCAGGGACCGCCAATCTGCCAGGGTCAGGACTCTAACCTGACACCTCGGTCTTACGCTATTGACTCCCTGCACATCCTTACTACTAACCGGGGTGCGCACTTTAACCAGATCGGGGTATCCGGCCGGAGATGCACTCGTAGGCTTCGCGGTCGGAACGACTTATCCGGCCAGCTAAGTGTTAGGCATGCGTTCAACATGACACGAGGACGTTACATCGAATCGGTCCTTAATCGACACAGACGGGGATAGATTCACACCCAAGACCTCCATGCCTTGTTGCTGCACTATCGTCCTCCCGCCCGGTCTCAAGTTCATCATTTAGTACATGGTTATTTTCACGATAGCAAATATAGCCAACCGTGATCATCATCCACCTAACTCTCGCAGGTGACAGGAAATCACCCGGCTTCTACCGAGCTAAGCATGGCTAAGCATTATTTCGATCCTGGACCTACTTAGGTGAGGTATGAGGTGGACAAGGTAGTTAAACATGCAGCAAAGGTGTCATATCAACGCCTAACACTTAATGCAACAATATACAACCATAGTCAATTGATAGCTGAACAAGATAGTAAAATAATAGGAGGCTTATTATGCTCCGGGGCTTGCCTTCGACGTAGGTGGACGGGCGATGGTCGGGGCACTCCGGCAAGTCCTCCTCCTCCTCAGCTCCTCGAGGTGGCTCCCCTTGTTGACCTTCCGACTCCGGCAGCTCGAACTCCAACACGGTCACGCCCTTGGGTACACCTATGTATGCATGACAAGGAGATAAATATAGAGAATGCACATATGATGCATGATGTTATGATGAAGAGCCAAAGGAGCATCAACAAGGTATAACATGGTATAAACTCCTAAGATTAAGTGAATCATAGAATAACTAGTAAGTGCATACTTCTTCTCTAGTAGAGAGGCTAACTAGACAAGTTAAACAACCTTAGTCACTCCTATTCAGTCACTGGTTTTGTAGACAGACCAATTTGTCACAAGTTTCAGCTATAACTTAAGAATCAGTTGGCCAAACTAAGCAAGCAGATACTTTCTGGAAAGCTTAGTAAATTGTCTACAATTTACTTTTAGATTTCTCAGAATGATTCCCAACCGAAATATGCTAAAACATACAAAGTTGGCTGGCTGTCCTGGAAAATCCAGAGAGCAAGCACTTTGCAGCAGCTACTTGTAACATGCATAAATTTTAAACTACTCCACCAAATGTCATGAAACTTGGACACGAAGTAGATAAACAAGTTAGCTACAAGTTTGTTGTAGACAAGTTTCCCAGAAAACATCATCTTCAATTAGTTCTTAAGCAATTGCTGTCAGCTACACAGAATTGCTCTAGGAAAGGCATAATTAGCAAAAATAATATTTTGCACATAACAAGATTGTATTAAAGGGTCAATCCAAATGCATCAGTGAATAGAACATGTCTAAGAAACACTAGAAAACATCATGGCAAGGTCTAAACTCATTTCTATCATCACCTTTTCTATTTATTTAATTATTAAGGTGATTTAATAAACCTGCACCCCATGTGTTCCAAAAATTCTAAGAAAATTACAGCAAGCTACTTATGCTAACACAAGGTTACTGTAAAATTTTCAGAGCACTTGCACATACAGCTTGTGAAATACAAAAATAACAAGCTAGCAAAGGCATGCAAGGCATAAATGTTAAACCCTATCAAAAAGTGTCAAACAACAGATTTCAGATTTTTTCTAACTTTGTTTACCCATAAGTACAAGACTCAGCAAGTTTCACCACAAAAGGAGCTATAACTTAATTATTAAAAATACCACAAGTAGCTCCTATTTGATCAAGAATTATTTATAACTTCACAATCAGGCCTCCAAAAATCATGATAAATTTATCAGAGCCTATTCACATCATAAGAAACAACACCCTAAATTTACATGGCCACCAAATCAACAGATCTCAAGATATAATTATCCCCTATTTAATCAAGATTAAATCATATATATTTATTCCTGCAAAAACATGGCATGCTTCATATTTTTAATAAAAACTAGATTGCTACTAGAACTTAGCAAATTGGAACCATGCCATTTGGATCTATAAAACTCGAGATATGAATTTTTCAAAAACAGCAAAGGATCTGCTACACAGTGACCAGAGATGTGAGAGGGAGAGACTGACACACGGAACCCACGCGACAGAGCGACAAAGACAAGGGAGACGCTCGTCGCCGGCGAAACTCGACGACGGCGAGGTCTTGGTCGGATCCAAGGGCATCTACGTGTTCCTCTCCTCAAGGCGGACTTGTTGACATAACTTACTCGCGCTCTACTGGACCCTAGGGTGCTCGCCGTCGGGAATGGCGGCTCGGCGGCGCTGCGGGCGATACGCCGGCGTGCACGGCCGATGCCGTCCCGGTTGAGGTTCACGCTGACCATCAGTGAGCCAAGGGAAAGTGATAGGAACAAGAATGGAGGGAAATGGTGGAGCAGAGTGGCCTGGCCACGTCGCCGGTGAGCTCGGGTGAAACTCCGGCGAGGGAGAACGGCTCGGAGCTCGGCAATGCCGCCTCACCTGTGCTCGGCAGTGGCCAAGGAGGTGACACCGAGGCAGAGGAAGCTTTGGCGGAGCTTTTGGCAGGCTGGCTTGGCCGGAGGCGCGGTGGAGCGGCCGGAAAAGCTCGCCGAGACGTGGCGGAGCTCACCGAGGCGATGGCGGAGCGAAATGGGAGGCTCTGGTGGAGTGGATGTCGTGTCTGAGGCACGGGGTGGCTCCGTGGCGGCTTGAGGGCTTCGTCCAAGCTGACAGGCAGGACCGTCGATGGCGTACGGCCGACACCTGGCCGGACACGCGGCGGCGGACGACGTCTGTCCAAAACTGAATCGAGGATTCAGTCGCCAGCGTCAGTGACTGAAAACCGAAGTTCAACGACGTTTTACTCTCAGCTCAATCGATGGTTTTGGCTTGGATTTGATCCTCTGGACAGAGCTACATGAGTTCTACAAGTTTGCTTACAAGATCAAAGCCTAACTCAGTCTGGATTTCAATCTACAAGGCTCCCAACAACCCTACCTCGAAACTGTGAGATTCAAGACTTAGCCAAATTCGGCTAAGTGTAGAAACAACACTGATTTTTGGCTTGTGGGCAAAATTTTAATGGGTTCCAAGCTTTTTCATGAAAAGTCATCAACATAACTTTTGTAGCTTACGAAGTTTACTACAACTTTGTTTTAGGAGTCATTTACATGCAAGGTCTCTAACATCAATTTCATAAAACATCTTTGAAAAGAGGTCTAGGGGGTCAAATAGGTCAATCTAGGGATAACCATGACCTAAAGACATTTTTGGCCAAAACCTTCAACATGAACTTTGTTCAAAAGGTTGTTCTAAACATGATTAAAGTACTTTGGAAGACATTGTACACTTGTATGCCTTAGTCACCCATTACAATCAACCATAGCAAGTCATATGGCAATTTAGTCACATAGTACATGTAGCAAATGGCATGTGATCTTGGTATGATGCTCATGAGTGATCATGATGATGCTTATGTTGATGCAATGCTCATGGTTAACATGCAAGCTAACACTAAGAGTGTTACACATGTCCTCTATCAAAATTTTCAGCACCAGATTCATCAGATTGATGTCGAGGAGCCCTCCGTCCATCTGCAGGTATGCGTGCATCAAGCATCCTCTCCATGGCCTGCAAGAGTGAGTCTGCCATTTGGCGCAACTCAGCCCGTGCAACAGGGGGTTCTTCTTCTCCATGATGATCACCATGAATACTTGAGTTGGATCTTGTTATGTTAGCACTAAAGCAAAATATAGTGGAATGGGTAAATTTATGGAATCACACAACCTCACCTCTTACTTACCAATGCTTTTTCCTATTCTCAAGGAAAATGAATTATGCTAGTGTAGCAGCTCAACAAAAGTGATTCTGAGGTCGCAAGGATTACAAGTCGAATGTTCTGGTTTCAGTTTTGGGTGGAGCTATAGGTGGCTAAACAAGGGAGGCTACGGTACTGAAAATGAAGTGGTTTGATGTGCTCAAAAGATATAATGTTGCTGATATATAAATCACCAAGAATTTGAATATGTAAACTAAATTTTTCAGTGAGCAAACCGCAATATAGCCCTTTCCTCTTCTTCTACTTTTTTCTGTTCTTTCTCTTTTCTTTTCTCTGAATTGTTTTTCTCTGACTTTTTTTTGAACTCTTTTTTTACTAACAAGGGTGCGGATAACAAATGAAACACAACACAATATATGTAAAGAGGATGATTAGCAACTTGATGAACACAAAAAGACAAGATAACAGTACCGTCAAAGGGCTTTAGGATTTTTTATGGATTTTTCAGTGGACTATAGGTGAGAACAAATCAGTAACAAATGATAGATAAACTAAAGGTATATATGTGGATGATTGTGAGATCTACCGTGACAACGAAAGCTTTGATACCAGTTGATAGGTACTGATATGGATCGAGGGCGGCCCGATCTTCACGACAGTAGATCAAGGAGAACAAGGATAACTTGCTACGAACAGCGGGTAACTAGCTTTATACCTGACAAAGGTTGGATGCGACCAAGCGACAGGGAGAGAGGCACCGAAACCTCGAAGACTTCGACTCGATCTCTGAACGACCGCAGAACCACAATTCGGAACTAATCCACACAATACGGCGCAGCCAAACGGAAGCCGTAGAGTACGAAGTAGGGGAACCCAGAGGATTCACTTCACAAGTCCAAGAAGAACAAGGAAGAACAAAGGTTGAGTAAGGCACTCAGCAGCGTGGCTACAATATCATGTAGTTTATCAAAATGATCAAAGGTTGCTAATAGTTTAGAGGTAGGGAATATTTATAATAAGAACAACCCTCCTAGATAGGTATGCAAATGAAATTGAGTTTTTGATGGAAAGCAATGTGAAAGGTCCCCTCGGAATGGATTCCCGAACTGGCTTCGCGTGACTATTGGCCTCCAGAGCAGTTTCCAATAAACTAACCATAACTTCTTATTGGGAAGTCCAAATGACGAACCATTTCTTGGGTGTGAAACTAGACTCCAAGAGCTTTCCAGCAATGTATGCCATCCAGCACGAAACATTATAGATTGGTATAGTTTTACTTGGCAAGTTGTACCAATATTCTGTCACGACAGAATGTTGACCTTCTGAGCAGTCTGTACTAATTCTTGTCTACAGGCAATATGGAGTATCCAAACTGGTCGCCACTAGATTCATTGGAAAGTACACTCGACAAGCTTTCCAACATGTCCTCATGGGCCTTCATAGCTTTTGTGAGTAAAAAAATTATGAAGATTTCTTTACACTGGTCCATTTTTGACTTCCATTGGTCCGTTTTTGACTCTGTGGTCTGTTTTGTAGTGTCTTCTAGGACTTGCACTGGACTGTTCTTTAGGGTCTGATTCATCCTTCTCTTCTTCTATATACCTAAGTACAATCAATGTAGAACACTTAGGTAGTATATTATTCTCATTAATGTTAAAATGAATCTCACAAAGTAGCGCGTGGACCTTTTGTTGTAGCTTCTTTGCATGACTACGTGTAACCGGTCCATCGATTACTTGGGCTGGTGTCGGTGTAGGTAACTCTTGAGTGGTTGTAGCTTGACTTAGAGCTTGTGACATCTTGCTTGCTAGCATGGTCATATCAGGATTCATTCAAGAAATCACTCAAATCTCAATCCTCTCTAGGCTCTTGCTTCTCTCTTGCACCACAAGGTGATTCTCAGTTGATCAAATGGGCAAGAGACCTCCCATTGATGAGGTGGAGGAGTATAAATACTCCCCATCAAGTCCAAGTGCCAGCCAATCAAATTCCATAGAAAACGAGTGAACCAGATGCGCTTGATGTTGCACCGGACGCACTCCGCAGAGGGCCTGGAGCTACATTAATGGCTAGTTGTACTTGCAAACCTACCTCACATCAGACGCACCAATAGATCGTTCATTGTCTCACCTAGAGCTCGTTCGGTGAGAAGCCGATTTGCAACCCTCTCTGGGTAAGGGACTAGACGCACCCTATAGGGTCCAGTGTGTGCGTCCGGTGCCTAACCCTAGTGTTGACACCGTTTTTGGGCACGTGTCCATGATCGGTAAAGTATGGATCGGTAAGATGAGATGGTGGTACCTGATCTGCAGGGTGAGTTGCCGATGGAGGTAATTGCCGATAGAAGGACGGTTGAACATGGCTAAGTCTATGGTGACGATGTGTCTGTGCCGATATCTACGACAAGGGAGTCTGCCGATGATATGGGAGAAGAGTCCGGAAGTTGCCGATCGATTTGTGGAAGAGTTCCAGTTTGTCACGGGAGGATAGCTTTATGTTTTCCTTAGTTGTTTAAATCGTTTTGTATACGGATTCTGTGTAATTTGGAATTTGACTTCTAGTCGTGTCTGGTTGTAGCTCTTTAAGCAGGGTATAAATATAGACCCTAGGGCTTTGTAATGAAACATCTATCAATCAAACAAACACAAGTTTTTACTCATATTCCAGCATCTACTTTTCGACGACTTCGTCATACTTTTTCCTTTTCATTACGAGTTCTTAGGAATTCGTCGACTTAAGCTCGACGTGTTCTCAAGTTCCGCGTGAATACCTCTTGGCCGTGACATCCAGGCGCATCGCTGTTGTCGGGACCAAAGTGTTCAAGTTACCACCCTTGCCGATAGTAAGGTCAAATCAGCTGGCACGCCTTAACGTTTGAATCGGGTATTAGCCCTTTGTGTTTGCAGATCAGCTTTTGCACCAACACATCTTTTGGCTTGCCCAGTGGGACCGATTCAAGATCAAGATCGACATGTCGACTTCTGAGTTTGATCAAGAAAACGTCATCCCCGTGACAGAAGCCAACCTCAAAGATGAGCAGAAGCAAGCTATTGCTAAAGCCATGGAGGATTACAAGCAGCAATGCCTGAGGTCCTTCAGCATAAACAGGAGCGGCGAAGTGATCCAGAAGGATGCACTGCCGGCACCACGGCAGGTTACTTTTGAAGCCAATCCTGGCAAACTTCAAGAGATGGTTGACAGCGCTATCAACCGTGCTCTGATCAATCAAGCTGGTGTGCTGTCTAATACGGTTTTCAATGCCGTGGCAAGAACCTTCAAGGAAGGACAGTTGCCACCGGATTATGTGGGCCCCACTTATCACCAACCGAAGTCACCGGTGGTCACAGCTCCATCGGCTGCTACGGCCGCTGCGGGTTCACAAACTACCGTTCCTCCAAGTACGTTGGGAGTCGTGAATACACAATCTACGTCGATGACAACCAATCCGCCGACTTCAGATGGGCAGATTAAACTCGCTACAGATCTATTGGCATCGGCAATGTCAGGATTGACTCCTCCTCCTAACTGGTGGGGTTATGGTATGCCCCCAGAGCTAACGCCGGGTACGTCGCAGACGACCGATGTGAGAGGCAAGACTCCTATGGCATCGGCACCTCCCAATATGCCGATGAACCAGAGTCCCCAGTATACTACAACTACTACTGCAAGACCTTACACCGGGAATCCTCAAGCTCCAATGTTCCAGATGCCTAACGCATCGGCAGAGTCAATGCTGATGCAACAGAGGTCTATGGCTCAATCAGGGTATGTCAATTCAATGATGATGCCCAATTACCAGTCATCGGCAGGGCCTGTGCCGATGAACGCTAATAATGGATGGCTTGGGCAGCAAGTCTTTCCGCAAACGCCCCAACAGAATCACCAGGCTACAGGGTTCCAGCAAGGACAGATCTATCCCGGGTTCCAGAATCAGGGGATCCCTAACCAGCCAATGAATCTAGGGCAGCAAGTCGGCGGACAGCAAATTGGCGGGCAACAGCTTGGTGGTCCACGGATTGGAGGCCGGATGATCAATCCAATGTTTCATGCAGATCGTGCGCCGCACGGACACGTGGAAGCTTACCAGCAGGTGCCGGATCCGCAACCACCTCATCGGCAAGATGCCGATGCTTATTGGGCCGATAAGATTGCTGAAGTAATGAGAGACCAATTCGGGATAAAACCCAAAGTCAATACTTACTCTTATCGGACACCATATCCTCCCGCATATGATTTGATCCCGCTTCCACATCGGTACAAGGTACCGGATTTTACTAAGTTTTCTGGGCAGGATGACACGTCGACCATGGAGCACGTCCACAGGTTCATCATCCAATGCGGAGAAGCTGGTAACAGGGACGAGTTGAGAGTTCGCTTATTCTCGTCATCATTGTCTGGATCGGCTTTCACCTGGTTTATATCATTGCCTCCCAACTCAGTGATTACTTGGGCCGATTTAGAGAAACAATTCCACAGATACTTCTTTTCTGGGGTCCATGAGAAGAAGATCACCGATTTGGTCAAGTTAAGGCAACGCAATGATGAATCGGTTGAAGGTTTCATGCAGAGGATACGAGAAGTCAAGAACAAATGTTATAGCTTGGTTCTGGACGATCGGCAGCTAGCCGATTTGGCTTTCCAGGGTTTGTTGCCACACATCAGGGACAAGTATGCTTCTCAGGAGTTTGAAAGCTTAAGTCATTTGGTGCAGAGGATTTCTGATCAAGATATCAAGCCGTTTGAGCCCAAGAGAGCATGGAACAAGAAGGTATCGTTCGTTGATGAAGCAACAAGCTCAGATTCTGATGAGGAACCAGTCATCGGCTTAGCAGAGTGGGTAAAGAATAAGAAGCCGATGTCTTGCCCTTTCGGGCAGAAGGAACCAGAGAAGTTCGCATTTGACACCGCTAAGGCCGATAGGATATTTGACTTTCTACTTCAGGAAGGTCAGATCAAGCTGTCTCCTAATCACGTGATACCATCGGCTGAGGAGTTAAAGAGGATGAAATACTGCAAATGGCACAATGCAACTTCGCACGACACCAATGAGTGCAAGGTTTTCAGACAGCAGCTGCAATCGGCTATAGAATCTGGAAGAATCAAGTTTGACAGTTCTAGGACCCAGAAGCCGATGAAGATCGATCAACATCCTTTCCCAACGAACATGTTGGATGCCAAGGGAAAGGCTAAGGTGTTAACATCAGAAGCGGCCAAAAGGAGTGCATCGGTAGATCCTCAGCATCAGGTCACTACTGCCGATGCAAGAGGAAGAGGATTTGTCCAGGAAGGAACCAGCTCAGGAAGGCCTCCCCGATCCGGTATTGTTATAACTCACAGAAGGCCTCAGGAGAATTGGCAACAACGTGAAGATCGGTACCGGCGCCAGCAAGAGGATTATCGTCGGGAAGAAGAAAGACGCCGGCAAGAATGGAATCGGCACAGGGATCATTGGAATTGCCCGTTCTTCATTCATTGTTGGGAGGAGAATATTAAGCTTCCCACTGTCAGGGATTGCCCCGAGTGTAATGGTTATGATCGGTATGATAGAACCGATCGGCGCTATCACGACGACAATCGGCGATCTAATGGGCCGATTAGAGGGAGAGCATCCGTTCACGATCGGCTGGGGGGCAGGCTCAGCGTGCACGACAGGCTTGGTGACCGTGTCCAATATTTTCCTAGGAACTAGGAAGAGCTTGAGGAGATGGCTAACGCACGAGTTCCCGACGAGTTCATATTTTGCAGGGATGCCAATACGCATCGGATGGAGTCAAGGGAAAATCGTCGCCCAGCAGCAAGGCAGAGGCCGCTTCCTCCATGGTGCCCAGAGGGGTTGACCAGGACACAGAAAAGGAGGTTGCAGCGCGAAAGGCGAGAAGGGCTAAGCAAGGGCGAGAGCTCTGGTCAGTCTGGGGATCAGCAGCAATCAGATCCCAAGGGGGAAGGTCCATCGGCAGACGTCAACATGGTCTTTATGTTGCCGATGGAGTTCCTTGCGCCATCCAGTGATGATGAGCTAGAATTTTCTGACCAAATAGCTCAATTGGCTCTGGATCCGATGACAGCTATTTTCGAGAAGCCTGCCGATGATGAAAGGCAACATCTCAAGGCTTTTTTGTCAAAGGAAGGGTTGATGGACAGCCGATGACCAAGATCCTAGTTGATAGTGGAGCTGCTATCAATATCATGCCATACGCAGTGTATCGGAAGCTTGGGAAAGGGGATCAGGATTTAACCAAGACCGATATGATGCTTAAAGTCTTTGAAGGGAATGTGTCTCCGGTCAAGGGGGCAATATGTGTAGAGTTGACCATCGGCAGCAAAACTTTGCCAACAACCTTCTTCGTGATCAGTGGAAAGGGTGCTTACAATTTATTGTTGGGAAGAGATTGGATTCATGCTAACTGTTGCATCCCGTCTACAATGCACCAATGCTTGGTTCAATGGGTGGGTGACAAGATTGAAATTGTCCCAGGAGATTCTTGTTACGTCATAGCATCGGCAGAGGCAGACACCTATGAAAGGACTAGGTGTATTTCAGGAGAAGTTTGGGAAAAGGATTTTCTCAAGGTTGCCGATTACAAAATTCCACCGATCCAAGTAGTCGGTTCTGATGAAGGTTTTTAATGGATAGGTTCGCCGATGATGGAAAATTAGGCCAGGGATTCACATCGGCCGATGATCTAGTAGAGGTAGATATAGGTAGTGGTGATAAGCCTAGACCCACTTTTATTAGTGCTAAGTTAGATTCTGAGTGTAAGCAACAGTTAACCGATTTGTTAAAGGAATATAAAGATTGCTTTGCTTGGCATTATACTGAGATGCCTGGATTGGACCGATCAATTGTTCAACATCGGTTACCTATTAAGTCTGGGTTTCGACCACATCAATAGCTAGCTCGCCGATGTAATCCTAATATTCTTCCTGACATCAAGGCCAAAATAACCAAACTTATTGAAGCCAAATTTATTCGGCAATGTCGGTATGCCGAATGGATTTCCAATGTTGTTCCGGTCTACAAGAAGAACGGGAAGCTTCGGGTCTGCATTGATTTCAGGAATCTCAATAAAGCTACGCCGATGGATGGATACCCAATGCCAGTTGCCGATCTGCTAGTTGACACTGCGGCTGGGCATCGGATTATTAGCTTTATGGATGGCAATGCAGGATATAATCAGATATTCATGGCTGAAGAAGATATTTCAAAAACCGCGTTCAGGTGCCCTGGTCATGTTGGATTGTTTGAATGGATAGTCATGACCTTTGGCCTAAAGAATGCTGGTGCTACTTATCAAAGGGCCATGAATTTTATATTTCATGAGTTCATCGGCAAGCTGGTAGAGATTTATATTGATGATGTAGTGGTTAAGTCTGAAGACTTCGCAAAGCATCTTGCCGATTTACGAAAGGTGTTGGAATGCACAAGGAAGCATGGTTTGAAAATGAATCCCAATAAGTGTGCATTTGGTGTATCGGCAGGGCAATTTCTTGGTTTCATGGTGCACCAGAGGGGAATTGAAATTAGTCGAAGATCTATTGATGCCATCAATAAGATAGTAGCCCCTACCAACAAGACCGAGCTCCAATCCTTGATCGGCAAGGTAAATTTTATCAGAAGGTTTATATCTAATTTGTTTGGTAAAATTCGTGCTTTCAGTCCTCTTCTTAAGTTAAAGGCCGATCAAGAGTTTGTTTGGGGGAAGGAACAACAGTTGGCTCTGGATGAAATCAAGAAGTATTTAATAAATCCTCCAGTTCTAATTCCACCTCAGCAAGGGAAGCCCTTCAGATTGTATTTGTCTACCGATGGGATGGTCATCGGTTCGGCTTTAATTCAAGAGTTTGAAGGGAAGGAGCGTGTAATTTATTATTTAAGCAGGAGGTTGATTGATGCTGAGACCAGGTATTCGGCTATTGAGAAACTGTGCTTGTGCCTATATTTCTCTTGTATCAAGTTAAGGCACTACTTGTTATCGGCCGAATGCACCGTTATTTGCAAAGATGATGTGGTCCGGTACATGCTATCCATGCCGATTATGAATGGTAGGATCGGTAAATGGATTTTGGCACTGTCGGAATTTGATTTGCATTATGAATCGGCTAAGGCAGTTAAAGGGCAGATTATGGCCGATTTCGTAACTCAACATTGCGGTACAGTGGAAGCTTTGGAAATTGTGCCTTGGACACTCTTCTTTGATGGATCCACATGTGACCGGGGGGGAGGAATCGGCATAGTGTTAGTTTCCCCTCGGGGAAGGAAGTATGAATTTTCCTTGCCGATTGCTGCCACGTCGACAAATAATCAAGCTGAGTATCAAGCCTTGATAAAGGGGTTAGAGTTATTGAGAGAAGTTCATGCTGATGCCGTTGAGGTTTTCGAAGATTCTATGCTGGTTATAAATCAATTGGCTGGGAACTATGAATGCCGGAGTGGAGTTCTCATAACTTATTATGAGAGGAGTATGCAACTGTTAAAAGAGTTCAAAGACTTCCGATTAGAACATGTTCCTCGGTTGCATAATGAAGAGGCCAATCGGTTAGCTCAGCATGCCTCGGGATATCAGCCTATGATTAATACGATATCGGCAATTGGTGCCGATGATTGGAGAAAAGAGATCATTGATTATTTGAAGGATCCATCTAAGAAAGTTGAAAGACGGGTTCGGTTTCAGGCTACTAAGTATGTGCTCCTCGAAGATAAATTGTACTACTGAACTATCAATGGAATTCTTCTTCGATGCTTGGGTGATGATGAAGCTAGAAGTTTGATGGGAGAAATCCATGAGGGGGTATGTGGAGCACATCAGTCAGCTTTCAAGATGAAGTGGATGATTAGGAGGAACGGATATTACTGGCTGACCATACTTGAGGATTGCTTTAAGTATTTCAAAGGGTGTCAAGGCTGTCAAAAGTTTAGCAACATTCAAAGAGCACCCGCATCGGCTATGAATCCTATTATCAAACCTTGGCCGTTCTGGGGATGGGCTATTGATTTGATCGGCCAGATTTATCCACCATCTAGCAAAGGACATAAGTTTATTCTAGTTGCCACTGATTATTTCACTAAATGGGTTGAAGCTATTCCTTTGAAGAAAGTCACATCGGCTAATATGATTGATTTTGTGAAGGAGCACATTATCTACCGATTTGGGATTCCTCAGACAATTACTACCGATCAAGGCACTATGTTCACATCAGGGGAGTTTGATGAATTCGCAGTCGGTATGGGGATTAAAGTGTTGAATTCCTCTCCTTACTATGCTCAGGCTAATGGGCAAGCCGAGGCGTCTAACAAAGGAATCATTAAGCTTATCAAGCGGAAGATTGAAGAAAATCCTAAAAGGTGGCACACATTGTTGAATGAAGCCTTGTGGTCCTATCGGATGGCTTATCATGGATCAACTAAAGTTGCACCTTATCAGTTGGTATATGGACATGATGCAGTATTGCCTTGGGAAATTAAGGCTAGATCTAGGCGACGATCTTTTCAAGATCAATTGACTGCCGATGATTATGCTACTTTAATGACAGACAAGTTGGATGATCTAGCAGGACATCGGCTAAAGGCTTTGATGAGTATAGAAGAGAATAAGAAAAGGGTTGCTAGATGGTACGATAAGAAGGTAAAGGCTAAGGAATTTGCCGATGGAGACTTAGTATGGAAATTAATCTTACCGATCGGGACAAAAAGTTCAAAGTTTGGAAAATGGTCTCCCAATTGGGAGGGTCCTTATCGGATAAGTCGATCGGCTCCTGGTAACGCCTACATTCTAGAAACTCTCGAAGGAGTTGAATTTCCCAGAGCATTAAATGGCAAATATTTAAAGAAGTACTACCCCAGCATATGGATCGATGCATAAAGATTTAAGTGCCGATAACACTCCTATCGGCTAGATTAAAATGTATCTGGGACCGGACTTAATGTTTCAAAAGTTGCCGATAACAGTCCTATCGGCTAGATTAAAGCGACAAGAAGAATGGAAGTGCAGAGAAGCAAAGATGTGCTGCCGATGAAAGCTTCATGTGCTCAACAGCGCCTGGATTGCCGATATGGCGCGCAGCCGAATTTGGTTGGCTTCCTCTATTTCCTTCACGTCGTCATCGGCAGAACCCTCTATCGGCTTCAGCTTCTTCTTCAACTGCAAAGCTTTGCGACCATGGGCGTTTCGTTCTTGTTCCAGAAGCTTGATTGTATCTGACAGCTGACTTTCTTCCTGTTGGGCTTGGGATAAGGCATCCTCCACCTGCTTGAGCTCTGCCAACAGGGCTTGCCGTTTTGCCGATAGGTCGGAGATCTTTTGCTTCAGTGCGTCTCCTGAAGACTTCAAGATACCGATGTTCTTGTGCTTCTGAGCGGCTCTATCGGCAAGGCGCCGAGCGGCCCTCTGGTACTGCAGCTGATGACTTTCCAGATGAGCGGCCTGGAAAAGGACTTCCTCGGCATCGGCAGGAATCTGGCCTCTGAGGGTCTTGAACAAAACCTTGGCTGGGTCGGAGTCATCGACCAGTTGTGCCGTATCCTGGTGGAGGAGAGCCGATAGTTCTTCTAGCTTGGCTCTGATCTCTGCCGATGCGATCCCGACTGCCCGGGAGGAGCTCGCTTCCTCGCCTTCATCATCGGAGAGATCAATAGCAAAGGAGAATAGGCTATCAGGGGAGTCCTGCTCCTGAAAAGGAAAATAAAGTGAGTCATTCCATGATCAGAATATCGGTAAAAAATATTGATGGGAACTGGATGACTTACTTGCTTCAAGGCGGTCTCTTGCCTTTGACTGGAAGATGCCGATGGAGCCGCGGGTTGATCGGTCAGAGATGCCGATGGAGCTACAGATTGATCGGCCAGGGTTGCCGGTGGAACGACGTCAGCTGAAAATTGACAGAAGAGGTTATGAGACTGAAACGGGAATAAGTTCATCGGCGGTGATATTATAAAAATGTGTTACCTTGAGAAGGGACGATGCTTGTCTAGATTGAGGGGACTACCGATGATATGATTGAACCTGCCGGGTCGGTAGTTTGCTCACCTACATCGGCTGACGTGCCTTCTGGCTGGGGTGCTTCTACTTGGGGTTCTTCTTGATGGGGTTCGTCTGCTTCTGGTGTTTCTTGCGGTTGAGGGGGAGATGGTGCTTGCTGAGTCTCTACGTCTGGAGGAGAAGGAGAAGATTCCACTGGAATGGGAGATACTGGAGGAGGAGGAGGAGGAGTTGCTACTTTCTGGCGCTTTGTTTTTGCCCTGGTACTCTTAGCACCCTTTCTCTTCTGCTGGCTGGACTTGGGGACATCGGCACCTTGGCTCTTGGTTTTTGCCGATGCACTGGTTTGCTGTAACAACAAAGAGGAGTTCGTGAATACAAATGTATCCGATATAAAGGTAAGATCGGTATAAATGAAGAGGTTTAACAGCTACCTTAAAAGCCTGTGCTAGAGTGGAAGCAGCTACCGATGGTGGAGTTTGGGTTCTCCTGGTGGTAACTTTCCTGAGGCGTATACCTCGATGCACGATGGCAGCCAGGGTAGGGGCGTTGTGGCCGATTGAAGAGATTGGGCCTGATGCAAACAGATCAATCGGCTTGCCACTTTTGCCGATCGATGGAGGGGTATCATCAACCTGCAAAACAGTACAAAAGTAAATCACCGATGGAAACAAAATTGAGAGAATTGAAACATCAGTGTGAAGACACTTACAGTATCATTGGGGACTTCGTTCTCAGGGTCAATCATACCGCGGTACGTGAGGGCCGATTTGCAGAACAGATGCTCCTTCCATTTTGCCCACCACTGCTTGTATGCCTAAGTGATGAAGGCGGCTGGAACCCACTCCGATAAATCTACGTCTGTATCGGCACTCGATGGCAGTTGGGCTACTTGAATCCATTCAAGAAGACTGGTGATGGTTTCCCTGGGCTTTATCACATCGGCGTAACAGAGTGCAATCGGCAGCTGGCCGAAAGCTAACTGATGGGCTAATGCCGATGGGTTGTAAAATTCATAAGTTTGGGGGGAGGTTTTCCCACTACCAAAGAAATTCACCGGTATGGCTCTGGGAGTCACCATTGCCATCATCACTTCGTTGTCCTTGTCAAGAGCTTCATCGAATGGGTTGAAAACCAGGGGAAGCATACTGTCTGGGTCATCATAGGCCAACCATGCTCGCTCATCTCTGGCCAAACCCTCATAAAAAGTTTGGAAGAATCGGCTGACCTGATCTGGATTACCCTCTGAACCAGGCAGAACTATGACAGCTTCATCGAAGTTTAAGGGAGCACGTGTTGCCGATTCCTCTTCACTCAACACATGGTTTTCAGCTATGTCCCTTGGGAAACGCTGTGTGAACAGGTTAAATTCGAGGCGCTTGTGCAGATGCAGGTTGAGCCACATATTGATAAACCACCAGGGGCCTCCCAAGTTGCCGATAGACTGGCCAAGCAAGAGCTTCTTAGTTACTTGGTGGAGGAGGTGATAGGCTGCTCCAAGCAGGTATCGACCGAGGGGAAATCGGCCACCATTGGCCAGATTTTCTGCTGCTGCTAGATAAACAGAAGTTGGTCCTGCCGATCGACCACAAAACATGAATTTGTCTAGCCACATGTTCAGAAAGCAGGTCTGCTCCTTTATGACGATAGGGCCTGTTTTGCGGTATTTTTGGATATACCCTGACCAGCCGCCGATGGAGCGGGTTTCTACCTTAGCACTGGGTTTGGTATCAAAAAAGTGGGTGCTATCGGTAGAGGAAACATCTAGGCCAGTGAGCATGGCTACATCGGCAAGTGTAGGGGAAGCAGGGCCATGGCCAAAGATAAAGGCATTAAGGGTGTCTGACCAGAAATAGGATGCAGCTATCAACAGTGACTCATTCTTATGCATATCGGCAATGGACAGCCTAATGCATTGGTCTAGCTTTCTCTCGCCCCACTAGACTTCATTGGAGTTACTGACCCTCAAAAACCAGTCCTTCCATCCCACGGTGGGGCTGGGCCAGGAACGAAAAGTATCCTTCCACAGATCCAAAGAAAAATTCTCTGCTCTAAAAGGGATCCTGTTGGTTTCTGCGTTTATAAGGTTGGTCGGATCTGGATCCCCTAGTGGGCCAAGGCATTGGAGGTGTGGTCGATCAGTGGGGATGACAATTTTGTTAGCCGATTCCTAATGGTTTTGGAGGTAGAAAAGAAAAACACAGAAAAAAGGGGGGAGAGAAAATGTTCAGTAAAATGGATCGCGAATGAACAGGGGTGCAAGAAAAAGTACCAGAGATGGTGCGAAGGACTGACCTCAGGGATGATGAAGTTGACGGCCATTTTACCACGGACGAGGTGCTTGAGAGCTTCGGAGTTGGTGAAGAAGGGGCTTCGTCGGAAATTTTAGAGCTTTTGGATAGCGCCGCCGCCGGGAAAGTGAAGTTGGAGTTGTGGAATGATGTGATGGGGAAGGAGTACCCGAGAAGGAACTATTTATAGGACAAAACGGGCAAGGGAAAATCTGACTTATCTCTTTGCCGCATCCGTGAAATCCGAGGGTGCTCAGGTAGATATGGTAACTGTTCGCACGGTAATCAAGGGATTGTGCAGGTGATTTGACAGGAAGCGGTCATTATCCAGAGATATTTTACTGTGCGGGATCTCCTGGTCGGTCCATCGGCAGAGTCTCGGTAACGGTCATGTTGCCGATGAGCGAATAAAGTGGAAATAGCCGTTTGGGAAGATAAGGTACAAACGTCCTGGTCAGTCCATCGGCAAGTTTCTGTAACGGCCATATTGCCGATGTACGATTAAAGTGGAAATGTCCGTTTGGGGAAATTGAGGATTTTGAGGAATCTGCGGGAGAATAGGATCGGAGTTGCCCAGATTGAGGCTGTCGGTTACCAGATTAGGAGCATTAATTGCGGAAAAAGGCATCATTACTGCAGGGAAATTTTGGAGCATTAATGATTTCATACTCCGAAATTGGGGGGCATGTGTTGACACCGTTTTTGGGCACGTGTCCATGATCGGTAAAGTATGGATCGGTAAGATGAGATGGTGGTACCTGATCTGCAGGGTGAGTTGCCGATGGAGGTAATTGCCGATAGAAGGACGGTTGAACATGGCTAAGTCTATAGGTGACGATGTGTCTGTGCCGATAGCTACGACAAGGGAGTCTGCCGATGATATGGGAGAAGAGTCCGGAAGTTGCCGATCGATTTGTGGAAGAGTTCCAGTTTGTCACGGGAGGATAGCTTTATGTTTTCCTTAGTTGTTTAAATCGTTTTGTATACGGATTCTGTGTAATTTGGAATTCGAGTTCTAGTCGTGTCTGGTTATAGCTCTTTAAGCAGGGTATAAATATAGACCCTAGGGCTTTGTAATGAAACATCTATCAATCAAACAAACACAAGTTTTTACTCATATTCCAGCATCTACTTTTCGACGACTTCGTCATACTTTTTCCTTTTCATTACGAGTTCTTAGGAATTCGTCGACTTAAGCTCGGCGTGTTCTCAAGTTCCGCGTGAATACCTCTTGGCCGTAACATCCGGGCGCATCGCTGTTGTCGGGACCAAAGTGTTCAAGTTACCACCCTTGCCGATAGTAAGGTCAAATCGGCTGGCACGCCTTAACGTTTGAATCGGGTATTAGCCCTTTGTGTTTGCTGATCAGCTTTTGCACCAACACCTAGGCACTAGGTGTTGACGGTCCTTAAGTATCAAATTTAATTATCAAATAAATAAAGAAAAGGATCCAAATGAAATCAACATCTAGACTTAGGGTTTTATCTGACAGAATTCCACGAGTTTTGGTGTTTGTCTATTTCTGTAGGGGGTTATCAGGAAATACGGAAGAAAGGCCCACACGTCGGGATTACATAGAGATATTAGTGTGCCGTGCAATTATCTTACATCTAGAGGTTTCTAGAAGCCACGAGACCGAAGCGAAGGCGAAACAGGGCCAGAGGCATGGCGCCCGCCCTCCTGCCCTGGGCGCCCGCCCCCTCCCTGAGTCCAATCAGGACTCTGCTTTGTGGGAGATCTGCACCGACCTAAAGGATGAATCTAAACCATACAATCTATGTCGGTTTGATCCAACGGCCCATATTCACTTGAAGGGACTATAAAACCAGACCCCCTGGCCCTTGGAGGAGAGAGCCTCTCAAGCCTAATTCATTGTTCTTCAAGGGAGAAGAACCCTTTGATCAAGATTAGAGCCACCACATCAATTAGATATTTCGATTAACATAGCTACATAGGATTAGAACTAGAAGGAGTCAATCTTCGATTGGTTTCCGGATCTGTCAGGAGGATTCTTGGTAATTCTCTAATTGTGCTTCTAATTACTTTCTAATTATCTTTGTTCTTCAATATTATGAATATGACTTTGTTCTACTTCAATATATTACTTATGACTTTGCTCTACTTGCTTATATTCAAGATTATATTGTTCTTAGTTTATCATAGTTATGTACTTGGCTTAGTTAGATTGGATTTATATACATGCTTAGGATCGTATAGCGTTTATCCATCGGATCCATGGGTAAATGATAGATATTGTGTAGGCGTGGTGCTTATACCGTATTTATCTGCGATTGTACCCAATATGCCAGATCGCGGGGTAGTTCGTGATAGTGACAGCTTCATTGATTCTTATATAGTCCCCCTCTCGTGTATTGGGCTGGCAGAGCAACATTATTACAGGAGAGTGATTGCTATGTTTCTCATTTACCTTGCTAATATCACTATGCATGGGCGTAGTCTTGTCTCACAATGATTGCTAAGTATGCTTGCACTAACTATGATAATGCTAGACTATATAGTTGAGAATAACATAGGAAATATTCTTGTAGTTCGTTCTAATACCATGCTAATGACTTTCTAGAGTATCTAATTGAGGTGCTTATCATATTTATATGTGGTTGATCAGATTAATTATCCTTGTCACTATTTATTATTTCATATATCTTTTATGTGACACTTATCCCTGTATGAAGAGTTAGATAAATGTTCTCAATTACATATGCAATGATAGATACTCAATCTCATATTCTATTCTGTAATCAATATTGATGATTGTTAATCCCTTCCCAGTGGTAAAAATATAAATAACGATACCTAGAATACTTCCCGGTTAAAATGCTACATCGGTATTAATCTGTGCGCTTGCAGATCCCATTCATTATTTATTTAGAAGAGCAATTACATATTTCAATACCGCGTCTCTCATGTCATGCTGGGGATGACAACTTGGCTTAAGTGGTGTGAGGGATAGGTTTGGCATTTTTGGCACCGTTACTAGATTTAGAGAACTTAGTCTACTTTTGGTAATGATGTTAAGAATACCCAACACTAGGCACACTGGCTCAAATCCAGCATACATCGGACGCTAACAGTAGCACTGTTGTGTCCGGTGCTCCTAACACAACCAACACTTCGTCGAATCATGAACTTTCCAAAACAAAGTTTGATTCTCCCAATCTAAGGACTTCATCTGAGCTGCCTAGTGTTAGATTTATCAAGTGTGCACCACACCTAAACCTAAGACCTTGTCTAGGTCAAGCTAAACACCTTAATAGTACCGTTAAAGGAAAACAAAGTCCTAAACTACTCTAAGTGCCCTTCAACTCCATATGGCACTTAGACCTAGTCTAGTCTTGACGATGTCGAACAATTCTTTGAAAACCGAAACTATTTCCACCATTAAGTCAACATGAACGTCCTAGTCTATCGATCACCATATTGGATGTGGAGTACTAGCAGAGGTCTTTGTTGGTTCCTCCTCTGGCAGCGGGTCTTCTAGCACTTGTTCTGGGTTAGCTGAGCTTGTGGGGGGTTTGGTTGCCCTGGTTCCTATGGTTGAGGGTGGTGCCCCTAGCAAACCCGAGCCCTTGGTGGCCAACTTGCTTCCTTCGATGCTTGGAGATGATTCATGTGACATGGAAGCACCTGCGGCTGCTCTGGCTCCCATCGCAGAGGTGGAAGAGGACTCAAATGGGGCAAAGTCTGCGCCTCCTCCTCCACCTATTGTGGGGGTTTGCCTTCCGTTGACACGGCGGCTTGGCCCTTGGGCCTTTATATGGGTAATTGTTGTGGCTTTTACTATCTGTTTTTGTGTTGCTCTTCAATTTTTTGTTTCATCTAACACATCAGTTTTTAGTCATGTGTGGCTTTCTTTGTCTTAGCTAGCATGGAGGAACTAGTCAGAGGTGCAAGCATTGCCCATGATGGCCTCGAAGTGCCTCCACCATGCTGCCCTACGCCTAGTGTTTCTGGTTTTGTGCCTCCGTGTTGGTATTTCTTATGCATAGTGAAAATATGAAGGATTCCACAAGCGCATAGAAAACCATTGTAGCATTTTACCGGGAGTATTCCAGGTATCATTATTTATATTTTACCACTGGGAAACAATGGATAAAGATATTGGTAGTTCACCATCATGTATCTACTAACTAATACACCAACTAGACTAAAGTAGGGGTAAATAATCGATGATAGGAATTATGCATATATGACACACACCTGAGAATTCTATGATAAAAGAATAGATAGCTAAAGTGAGAGGACAATGGGAGAGTTTAAGGTTCCTAAATACTTCTCTATTACTAAGGTTCTATAATAACTAATTCATGGTAGGTAAAGCAATCACAGAATAACACTTCGAGACATCAGAGCACTTAGCCACACACAGATAAGAAGGGGGCTAGGATGGTCTAACTACGGTCCTACAACACCAATCCAAACATGGTGGAATACGTCGGCTGTCAGGGCTGTCACCACCTAGGGCTACCACAACTATCCATAGAACTGGGTGCAATCTCAGGTAACCTATAGTCTAGACACCATGTCTCTACTACAAATTACTACTCTAGTCACAATTAATAACTAGAGCACCCGATGCCGGCTGAGATCCTATGCTAAAGTATAACAACTATACTAACCAATCAAATGTAATGCATAAAAGTAAATAGAGAAGATAAAACATATTAAAGCATAAGTCTTACAAGAAAAGATACAATGATATACCAGAACTCTGACGACTCCTCCGAAGACTCCTCCAGAACCCGGCCGTAGTGCCGCTCTCCCTAACTCTCAACTAGAACTAATCTACTACATTGGAAAGCCTAGCCCTAATTCTCTAGAGGTGAGAGGTTATCCATTTGAGGGATGCCTCTACATCTCCATAATGTGGTGACCTTAGGGAGGGGGGTCTGCCCCTTTATATATAGCCTGGTGGGATCGACGTGCGCTGTAGGATAAAACCAACTTAACCAAAGGCCAAGATGACTCCTCGTAGGCGATGGAGGAAGCTTCTAGAAGGGGGCCGAAACCCTATCAGGGGGCACCGGCCAGCACTAGGGTGGGGCTGGCCGGCCCCACCTAGCGGCCTCTACCCCCCGGGCTCTTCGGGTGTCTTCCAGAGTCTTCCCACGTCCCATTTGCGATGTTCCAGTGGCAGATAAGTTTCGTGTTTATTTTGCACTAGAATCCCTCTTTTCAGCTTTCCTGAAATTCACCCTAGAAAATACAGAATATGCAAAACTCGTGGAAATTGTTAGATAAAACCCTAGACTAGTGTCTTTTCATGTTTTCCTTCGGGAAGTTATAATAAAAGTTGACGTTATTGACTGTCAACAAGTTCCCCCCATTTGCTAGTCCCTTAGCAAAGTCTAACTAGTAAACTTGGGTCAGGAGTTGCTACAATGCTTTCATGCCTCACAAGTACACAAGTATTCAAACAAGGACTCCCCTCCAGATTAGAGTGAATTATTCTGACTCAAGACTCACCCATTTTACCTTTCACCACGGGGCTTATAGCTATCACTTTGGTCTTGGGCAGTTGAAAGACAGAACAGTTAAGTCGAGCACTATGCTACCCCGCTCTTTGATCAACTATTACTCTAGAGTTTTGCAAGATTTTCATAGGTGGGAAAGATAATTCAAACATACTTGCATGTATTGCATAGTTAAACCATGGATCTTGATAAACTAATTATATAATCAAGTCATATGTGCATGTGAGTGTAGTGAATGAAGCAAATGATAAGAATGAAAGTGGTAATGAGGGGTGATAATAGATGGTGAATATCTAATTCTACATTTACTCCTTGGGGATAACATACCTCCCTAATCTGAGAACAAGGATTTCGCTGTCTTTCTTTTCTTTTGCATTGGGACTTTTGTCCTCTTTCTTTCTTTCTTTTCTTTTTTTTTCTCTCTTCTTTTTTTTAGAGATCAGCCATCCCTTTTAATTCAATGACAACAGTAGGGAGTATCAACTGGGATAACTGAGGCTTTATTGGATAAGTAGAATAAGACATTGAATATTTTTGGGTGTCTTCTCCCAGTGTAGGAGTAGAACATTTTCTAAGTGGACGTGGAATATGTGTGGGTGAATAAAGGAATGCATACTCCTAGGGTAGGAGCAGCATATGTGCGTGTCTCTAGGATAGAAACAACACAAAGTGTAGTGCGTATATGTGGGTGGTACTTCCAGGAACAGAAGTAGCACATAGTGAATATGGTCGATAAAAGTGGTTGCATACTTCTGAGGACAAAAGTAGCTAAGATCAATAGATGGAGAGCACATAATATTGACTTTAACTGCATGACTAGATTCATAGGGTCTACACAGCTTAACTACTCTCAATGCTTATAGGTTGAAATATAAGTGGAGGTTTTTCTAATCTAGTAAGCATGAGTAATTGGCTGTGGTAGGAATTTTAAAACTCTCATCATAAAGGAACTCATCATGTAGCAATTTAAGATTTTCAAAATAAAATTATCTAGAATTCTAGCATCTCTAGGAGCAAGATTGATAGCAGCTCAAAACCTTCCCATATCATATTCATCAACTACCTAGACTTAGATCAAGCATTTGCTACCCACAAGTTTTAGGCTCAGAGCAAATCTTAAGTCTAAACAGTTGTGCCTAAAACTCAAGAGAGTATATGGTTAAAAACTAGGTACTTGCAAGGAATTACGGTAGAGCAACTATTCATCATCTCCATATAAAAGTTAATTCTAGAGGTTCATCTTAACAGATTCATTAGAAGCTCTCCTAGCAAGATTAATTATGAAAGATAAAATATTTGTTGGGTTTTTAAGATTATTCATCTTTTTATCTTGTCATAACGCACTAGGAATAAATAGATAAGTGAGTAAGGGATACTTAGCTCGGTGTACGGGGGTTGCTCTCCTCCAAGCTGGATATTGACATAGTCTGTTGAGATTGCTGATGGTTAGTGAAGACGTACTCATCCTCTTGGAGTATCATAGGTACATGCTGTCACAAATAGCACTTGCCTCGTGCGAACAGTACTCTGACAGTGCACAGGACGTCCTTCTGCCTCTTAGTTCTTCTTGATCCTTTGAAGCCTATGAAGCTCAAATAGACAACAAAGCTTGTGGAACTGATTAAGCGCTAGTAATAAACCTCTAAGCTTTGAGAGTCTAGAACTTTCTTATACCCATTTATCTTTTAGCAGGATCAATATATATTTTTTCCATATTTATAGTATGCAGACAGGAAAATAAATATGCTAAAACTTATTTTTGTGCCACCACAGTAGATAAGTAGGTAAGTTGATGCATCACATATTAAATACATGGGGATTAGTAGTTTTCTAAATGCAATGCAATACATATTTATTTTATTTTCTAATGCATAACCAATAAAGATGCAACTACTAATGTAGTTAAGAAAGACAAATATGCTTAAAGGAAGATGCAGATAAATACCAAGTTACATCTTGGCGTGGCGTTCGGTGATTTTAAGTCCTCTAAAATCTTACCATGTTAATTCTTAGGTGCTTTATCTGGTCCCAAAGATGGAGACCATGATAGTTGCACCTCTTGAGATGGTGTCACCTCTGTTTATTGCTTCTCCAATGGTTTGGAGTCAAGCACTAGTTCAGGGATCTAGCAACATCTTCACTCAGTGTGCATGTTCATAGGTCTAGGATCTTCACTTGTAGGATTCTCGGGGAGTTGACTAAAGTGTGTCTTGCTCATAGAGACAAGGCAGAGGTCAAGTGCATGGGCTCTGTTGGTGGGAAAACACCAACAGAACCAAAAGGTTTATTCATTAAACTCTAGCATTTGGCACATTGAACGAGATAAAGTTGATGTTTATGTTTATGTGTTTTGCTCAATCTAAATATGGGTGATAGGAATAAATGATTAGCAAGATTGTAGCATTAAAACACTTGGCCGATCAGATTATTCAACATTATGGAAGGATGGTGTATCTATGCATTTAACTTCATAATTATGACTATCATCTTCCAAAGATAGGATGTGCAATATTTCAAATCATTGAATTAAAAACTACAAGATCAAGAAAGTGATTCTTAGGAACAAGCATAAAGAACTAAACATGATGAGCTAATTAGATTGGATCAAATGAGATTGTAACTCAAAGCATGTTTGACTCACTTATGTGAATGCCAAAATCAATGAGGATATTTTGGAAGTAATGATCACTTACCAAGAGATGTTACCTTTAGTATTGAAGCATGTTGAAGCCATAACATCTTGTGGAAACTTTTCTTGCTTGGCTATCTTGTCTCCTTTGTTGTACTCCTTTCTTGCCATTATTTGTTCTCTATCTAATTTGTGCTTGGACCTTTAGCTCTTCTTATTATTTTATCCCTGCAAATCAGTAGTGGACAACACATATCCGAAGGAGTATACAAGTAATGACAAGGGCATTGTTGTAACACAAAGCTAAGGGTCACTTCCTATGCTACAAAAGAAATCGTTTTAACATACTTAGCATAGCACATTTATTACTCACAATTACTTATTTATAAAGGATTGATTTTATTTTCCAACTTATGTTTTGATTCTTAAATATAGGCATTGTGGATCAACTCAAACTCATAGAAATAATGTAATAGTAAATTTAGAGATTGCAAACTAGCGTGTGGAGCGATGGGGAAGAACTTGGTTGGATCATCTAGAGGAGTTGACCTTCTTCCTCATGTCTTAGCTTCTCAACATCAGAGGTGAGAGTGCAAAACATTGCATGCTTTTCTCTTGACAATCTTTTCTTGATTCCTGATAATTAATGGTTGACAAGAGAATGCAACTTCATGGAGTGAGTGCTTTGATCGTGGATCATGTTTTGTGGCACCCTTCTTTCTACTTGGCTACGCGTGAGTTGTGTCTCCCTTCATCTCCAATATGAGTTCATCTCAGGACTTTCCCAATTTGTATTTGATATTTTCCTGTAGGGGTTAGTCTAATGAATATATTCCAATATCTACTATAGCATACTATCAGCTCAAAAATCAACCTAGACACCATGTCTAATTTGATTCAAGAAGGCATTTTAACCACATGTAATTAAAAGCCTTTGAGAGTAAGGTCACCACTCCTAAACGAGGCACCATGCTTTTATTTAAGAGATGTATGAAACTACTCCAAGCCTAAACATATACTATAGCAAACAAAGGTAGCATGAGAGCATTATAGAGATTTACTCAATAATGATGATGGAGTATGATCGCAGTGAGAAATATTATTATATTTTTAGATGCAGATGAATTGTATGCATCCAAGGAACTAAACATGATGTGGATGAGAAAACTAAATGAAGTGGATGCTTGGATGATTCAAAGTAAACATGCAGTGGTATGCAAGAAAATAAAAATATAACTACTCATAAGGTTTAAAGCCTAAGACTATCTCACCTTGATCACACTTACCATGATGCACAACTGGGATGAGTGGTGTAGCGTAATATCCGTCACATGTGATGGGGGTTGTATTCTTGTGACGACGACCTTTTCTCCAATCTACACATGGTTAGAATAAATAATATATATGTGTATACACAAACCTGTGAGATGGTAGGGTTCCAGAATGATGGATCTTGAATATTCAAGCACCCTGGGTTCTTCCATCTTGTGGAATCTTGTCGCAAGGTCGAAGTGGCATCTGATGTCCTGTCTATTCCACACTCAACAGAACAAAGGGGTAATCTTACTAAAGCTAGCGGTACACTAAATTAGCAGACATCAAGATCATTATCAGAATCTTTATGCCAATTGCTTCCCCGACAACGGTGCCAAAAATGCTTGTTGGTATTTCTTATGCACAGTTAAAATATGAAGGATTCCGCAAGCACACAGAAAACCATTGTAGCATTTTACCGGGAGTATTCCAGGTATCATTATTTATATCTTACCACTGGGAAACAATGGATAAAGATATTGGTAGTTCAACATCATGTATCTACTAACTAATACACCAACTAGACTAAAGTAGGGGTAAATAATCGATGATAGGAATTATGCATATATGACACACACCTGAGAATTCTATGATAAAAGAGTAGATAGCTAAAGTGAGAGGACATTGGGAGAGTTTAAGGTTCCTAAATACTTCTCTATTACTAAGGTTCTATAATAAATAATTCATGGTAGGTAAAGCAATCACACAATTCGATACATCAGATCACTTAGCCATAGATAGATGAGAAGGGGGCTAGGATGGTCTGACTACGGTCCTACAACACCAATCCAAATGTGGTGGAGTACGTCGGCCATCAGGGCTGTCACCACTTGGGGCTACTATAACTATTCGTAGAACTAGGCGCAATCTCAGGTAACCTATAGTCTAGACACCATGTCTCTACTACAAATTACTACTCTAGTCAGAATTAATAACTAGAGCACCCGATGCGGGCGGAGATCCTATGCTAAAGTATAACAACTATACTAACCAATCAAATGTACTGCATAAAAGTAAATAGAGAAGATAAAATATATTAAAGCATAAATCTTACAAGAAAAGATACAAAGATATACCAGAACTCTGACGAGTCCTCCGAAGACTCCTCCAGAACCCGGGCGTAGCGCCGCTCTCCCTAACTCTCAACTAGAACTAATCAACTATATTGGAAAGTCTAGCCCTAATTCTCTAGAGGTGAGAGGTTATCCATTCGAGGGACGCCTCTACATCTCCATAATGTGGTGCCCTCAGGGAGGGGGTCTTCCCCTTTATTTATAGCCCGGTGGTTTCGACGTGCGCCACAGGATCAAACCGACTTCCAAAGTCCAAGATGACTCCTCGTAGGCTGTGGAGGAAGCTTCCAAAAGGGGGCTAAAACCCTAGCAGGGGGGCGGCGGCCAGCACTGGGGCCGGCCGGCCCCACCTAGCGGCCTCTGGCCCCCCGGCTCTTCGGGTGTCTTGCAGGGTCTTCCCACATCCCGTTTGCGATGTTGCCATGGCGAATAAGTTTCGTGTTTATTTTGCACTAGAATCCCTCTTTTCAGCTTTCCTGAAATTCACACTGGAAAATACAGAATATGCAAAACTCATAGAATTTATCAGGTAAAACGCTAGACTAGTGTCTTTTCATGTTTTTCTTCGGGTCTAAAGTTATAATAAAAGTTGACGTTATTGACCGTCAACACTCCGCCCGAAGTTGGTGCCTGTAAGTGTTTAGTTTCCCATTTGGTTTATGGGTTTTGGATATGTTGTCATCTCTTAACATATGCTATGATGCGTTATGCAGTGGCCTCTAACTCCACCTTTCTGGTTGGGGCAGTGCTGTCCATGAAGTTCATAGCATTATTAGAGGTTTGCTTTTGGCCCTCTGATTCTCTATCAAGTTTTCTTATGTTGCCTTACGTCTTTGTTCTTGCAGAGCGCTTCCGGTGGGAGCTTCACCACATAGACTATTCCACCCTCCTTTGTGTGCAATTTAAGCACCAAGTATTGTGAGTGTTTTTTCCTTGAGTCCTGTTGTTTTTTTTGCTTAAGGTGGTTTTGTTTCATGTCGTTAGGGGCATCACATGGTTGCGGCCTTGGAGGAGCAATGCTCCCAAGAGGTCATCAACCATGATGAGGCCATTAAGCTCCTAAAGGAGGAGAATGAGTCTCTAGAGGCCGAAAGGCTCATCTTTCTGAAGATGCGAAACTTCTTCCTGTGGCTCGTGGGGAGATTATGTCTTTGAAGAAGGAGAAGGATGAGCTGGAGCTGGCTACGGTGAATCTTTGGAAAGATCTAGATGACACGAGGGTGGCCAAGGACTTGGCCTTGCAAAGGGATACGAAGGCCGATGAGGTTTCAAACTGTCTGGGTGAGGAGCTAGAAGCTGAACGCGAGTCAGCGGTCTCCCTACGGGGCTGACTAAAGGAGGCAGAGGTCCAGGCTTCGGCTGTAGTGGGGCTCTAATGTGGTTCCCTTGGCCAATTTGGTGGCAGTACCTCCACCCCTCCGCGGGGATATTGCTGCATCTTGGTCTGGCTGGTCCCGTATCACCAAGCTTCCTGACTTTGTCAGCGGGGCTATTGATTTTGCCACTTTGGCGGGGGTCTCTTCCTTCACCCACCATCTTAGGCACGAGGGTTGTACTCACATTGAGTCCGTGTAGAAGGAGAACATCACCTCCGCCTCCAATGTAGACGAGAACACTTTCGACATGTGGAGGTCTGTCCGCAACTTCATTAGCTCTTTTTGGGCCAAGTTCAGACAGGCTGAGGCCAAAAGTATGGCCGAGGCACGGCGTCTTGAGGTATGTTGGTTCTTGCCTTACCTTGTGTGCATTTCGTGCTCTCTCTTTTCCTTTTGTATCTTTGGTTTGGTCTTTTATAGGAAGAAGGCGAAGGTTGCTGTTGCTGGGTCAACGAGTGCTTCACCTTCTGACCTTCCACCGAGTATTGGTGTTGAGGCAGAGTAGAAGGAGGCTGGGGCAGATGTGGCGAAGGACGTGGGAACTTCAGATAGACCCTCCTCTCAGGTGTGAGGGGTTTCATAGACTAGGGCTTTGCATCTATGAGACGTTTGTAAAGGACTATGTTAGCATGTAGTTTGCATCTGTATAAAGTTTAATATCCTTATTAAAGTTTTGTTTTGTTTGTTTTACTTATTGCAATTTTGCGCTTTGGCCTGCATAGGTCTCTGGCGGAGGACCTACACATGAGGTTTGTGATGTTACCCCGTTATCATTTTTTTACAACGGGATTTATGTTCTGTCAAAGTTTTGGGAGTACTTGCGGATTGCCTTTCCCAATCGAAACATTGTAGATATGATTGATTTTATTGATTTTGATATTGATGACGAACGATCTGAACTCGCTCCTTCGCTTGTGCATCATGGAACCTGGCCTCCATCGTAGGTTGTTGTTTCAGTTTTCTTTTCTTTATTTTGTTGTAGCATTTGTTAGGCTTGATCCATGATTATTTTCCTAGCATATCCTTTGTACCCGATTCTATGTATTTTTGGCAAAGACGAAGAGGTGTTTTGTCTACCAGAGGATCCAGACCTTTTGGCAAAACTCTATCTTCCCGGTCGCCTGTAGGTTTGTTCTTCTTACTTGACTAGAAAAATTGTGCTTTTGATGTGAATGAAGATGTGTTGCTCACTGTGCTTATTTGCTTTTGGCTTTCAGGTTGCTCTTCCTCTTCCTTCACATGGTGTTCTTCTGCAAGATTTTCAAGAGGGGTCATATGTACCTCCAGTGACTTTGAAGCGGGGAGATCTTTACATCAACGGGTGGATTCTTAATTGGTGGCGTCGCGAATTTCCCTCGCGCATGGTGGATGACCTAGTCGAGTATGTTGCCCATGACTATTGCGATGAAATACTGATGTTTGGTCCTTCGGGCGTTAGGATTGTTCGTGATACTTGAGTCCTTCGTCGTCTATGTGATGAAGGCTTTAGTTTTGAGGGTTGTACTCAAGTTTGTAATTTTGACTTTGTTTTTCTTTTTCTCCTTTGATGTTATCGTTAGTTGTACTCATTATCAATATGAATAAAAGTTGATTTTACATGGGAGATCTTATTACTATTTGAGGTTGCGCTTACTTTCTATTTTGCTCCTTGCCTGCTTTTGGCAAACTTACTAGTTGTGTACAGGAATCTACGCATCACTATGGTGTTGATCCTAGGGATCTTTGTCTTGATGATGATGTGTGTTGCTTGACGCTAAATGTTGCGGAGGTGCTGGTTGCTCTTGGTCTTGCGGAGGTTAGTTGTTTTGTAGTTTATGTGCTTGTCGAGGGCTATTCTTGCTAGGTGCCTTTATTGGTTTGCTCATTTTTTGCTGGGTGTTGCTCCCATCAAACATTGGTGAGGTTAACCTTTGCGATGAAGTTTTCTTGGTTGTGGGCTGTCGACGAAAGCTAGTCGACAGTCTACCTTGGGGTATACCCATGGTAGTAGTTTATCGGCAGACAGGTGCGCAAGCTACGAACTTGATGGTGACGCAAGACATGGATAAGGATTTTATCCAGGTTCGGCCGCCGTGTGGGCGTAATACCTATGTCCTGCGTCTGATTGTATTGGATTGTGTTGAGTTGAGATAAGTTGTCTAAGGGGGGTCCCTTACCTCTCCTTATATAGTCCAGAGGGCAGGGTTACACATCTGAAAACTAATCCAAGTCGGTTACAATTTCCATAGATAGTACGACATCAATTCCTATTTCAACCGACTAGAATCATGCTTGATCTCCTCGTCTTGTTTCCTTGCGCGAAACTCCAAGCAGTTGGATCAAGCCTCGAATTGTCTCGTGATGGGCCAAATCTCCTAGCCCAAGTCTAGCCGTAAGGGTATAGGGGTTTATACCCCCACAGCTAGTCTCCGAGCTCCATGTATTATGATGTAACGCGTCGTCTTGAGCTTCTTCGACCAGTAAGGCTTGACGTCTTCGATTAGCAGGAAAGTCGCTTAAACAGTTGCAACGGTATGAAAGTCCCTAATATGGCTAGAGGGGGGTGAATAGCCTATTAAAAAATTCTATAAATTCACTAGAGCAAGAGGTTAGTAAATAACAAAGCGAAGCTTTTTGCTCTAGCTCTAAGAGGTGTTTGCAAGCCACCTATCCAACAATTTAAGTTCATATTATCACTAGGCACACAAGAGCTATGTCTCTACTTACATTAGAGAGCTACCTAAAGTTTCTATACAAGTATGTAAGCTACTCTAGTTTGCAAGAAAGTAAGAGAGAAGGTTTGATCTTTATACCACCGCGTAGAGGGGATGAACCAATCAATAATATGAAGTCCAATCACCGGGAGAAATCCAAAGTACAATCACAATGGAGACACACGATTTTCTCCCGAGGTTCACGTGCTTGCCGTCACGCTACGTCCCCGTTGTGTCGACCAACACTTGGTGGTTCGGTGGCTAAGAGGTGTAGCACGAACCTCGTCCTCACTAGGACACCACAAGAACCTACCCACAAGTGAGGTAGCTCAATGACACGAGCAATCCACTAATGTTGCCTTTGGCACTCCGCCGAGGTAGGCACAAACCTCTCACAATCAACGGGAGATGGCCACGAACAATCACCAACTCATGCCAATGCTCCTCCGCTGCTCCAAGCCGTCTAGGTGGCGGCAACCACCAAGAGTAATAAGAAAACCGCAGCTAGAACGATCCCCAAGTGCCACTAGATGCAATCACTCAAGCAAATGCACTTGGAATCACTCCCAATCTCACAAAGATGAATAATCTAAGAAGGAGATGAGTGGGAGGTGTTTGCTTAGGCTCACAAGGATGTCTAGTAGTCAAGAATGCCAAGAGAGAGCCCCAAGCCGGCCAAAGACGTATTTATAGCCCCTCAAACAAATAGAGTCGTTGGCTCTTTCACTGGGCGAAATACAGGGTCACCAGACGCTCTTAAAGGGGCACCGGATGCTCAACACCTGCGTCCGGTGCTCCAGAAGCGGCCACGTGTCACCTTCTGAAACTCTCGTGTCATAGTCTAACGGTCACCTGCAACACACCGGACGCTCTACAAGTCCACACCGGACGCGTCCGGTGCTAACCGGACTCATGCGCAGAAAGGGTTGCAAAACCTCAGGGTCACCGGACGCTAAGCTAGTCCACACCGGACGCGTCCGGTGCTCACCGGACTCATGCGCAGAGAGGGTTGCAAAACGCCCGCACACCGGACGCGCACCACCGGACGCTCAAGCCAGCGTCCGGTGCCTATCGTCTGGTGCCTTACCCTAGCTGGGCCAGGCACTGTCTGCACCGGACGCTCAGACTCAGCGTCCAGTGTCCGCGACTTCTCCAAATTTCCCACCGGCGCAATAAAAAATATGCACTTCATTTTTTCGAAAAGCGCCGGACCCATCCTCTCTCTACACTTCAAACTCCACCTCCTTCTCAAAGTGTGCCAACACCACAATGTGTAAACCAACAAGTGCACGTATGTTAGCATTTTCACAATCATTTTCTTTGAAGGAGTTAAGTTAGCACACTAGGTTCTAAATGCATGCACATGAACAATGAGTGGTATAGTACGGCTATCTATCCTAAATGTGATCACACTCTCTATGGTGTCTTGATCACCAAAACCAAAACCCTAAGCAATACCTTTGCCTTGATCTCCATAGGGTTTTGTTTTTCTCTTTCTTCTTTTCCAAGTTGAGCACTTGATCATCTTGTGGTCATCACCATCATTACCATGATCATCTCTTGCTCCATCACTTGGCATGTACCAACCTTATTAAGTCTACACACACTTAGTATAGAGGTTAGTACTTAGGGTTTCATCAATTATCCAAAACCAAACTAGGGCTTTTCACGGTATTTTGACCAACTCAAAAGACAATTGATCAACATCGATATCAAAGAAGCAGGTTGTTCGAAGAATGCATGGTGCTCTTAAACAAAAAAGATTTATTTCCTGATGAAGTATGCCCACTGTACTTTTCTGAAAAGTATAGACTTTCAAAAAGCAAGCAAATTCACTGCAAAGTGAAGTGTGCTCACTTAGTCCCCGAGCCTGGTAATAGGTGACGTAGTCACGTGATGCCAGGGTCAAAAGAGAAAATCCTTCCTAGAAAAGAGAAAACTGACATGCATCGCCAGATGCATCGTACCGATGTAGTCCCCGAGCTTGCTGGAGGCAAAATATGAGCCTTGTAGCAAGGTCTAAATAGTTAAAATTATCCCTCAGTTG